>NC_064634.1:465108731-465411761 GCF_023864275.1 Schistocerca cancellata | reverse complement strand
TCAAACAGTCTGTATACGTGCCATTCCTGAGAGGCCAGTATTAGACTGCGACGCACCACTGGGAGTTTACTGTAACCCTTGGAGCTTCATATTGACGAAGAAACAAAGAAATTGCATCGGCATTGAATATAGTAGCACTATGCCGACTTACGTCCAGGGGGAGTAATGCTTCGAACAGTCTGTATATGTGCCGTTACTGAAAGGCCAGTATTAGATTGCGACGCACCACTGGGTGTTTACTGTAACCCTTGGAGCTTCATATTGACGATGAAACACAGAAATTGCATCGGGATTGAATATAGTAGGCACAATGCCGACTTACGTCCAGGGGGAGCAATGCTTCAAACAGTCTGTATACGTGCCGTTTCTGTGAGGTCAGTATTAGATTGCGACGCACCACTGGATGCTTACTGTAACCCTTGGAGCTTCATACTGACGATGAAACACAGAAATTGCATCGGGATTGAATATAATAGGCACAATGCCGACTTACGTCCAGGGAGAGCAATGCTTCATACAGTTGTATACGTGCCTTTCCTGAGATTCCAATATTAGATTGCGACGCACCACTGGGTGTTTACTGTAACCCCTGGAGCTTCATATTGACGATGAAACACAGAAATTGCATCGGGATTGAATATAGTAGGCACAATGCCGACTTACGTCCAGGGGGAGTAATGATTCAAACAGTCTGTATACGTGCCTTTCCTGAGAGGCCAGTATTAGATTGCGGCGCATCACTGGGTGTTTACTGCCACCCTTGGAGCTTCATATTGACGATGAAACACAGAAATTGCATCGGGATTGAATATAGTAGGCACAATGCCGACTTACGTCCAGGGAGAGCAATGCTTCATACAGTTTTATACGTGCCTTTCCTGAGATTCCAGTATTAGATTGCGACGCACCACTGGGTGTTTACTGTAACCCCTGGAGTTTCGTATTGACGATGAAACACAGAAATTGCATCGGGATTGAATATAGTAGGCACAATGCCGACTTACGTCCAGGGGGAGTAATGATTCAAACAGTCTGTATACGTGCCTTTCCTGAGAGGCCAGTATTAGATTGCGACGCATCACTGGGTGTTTACTGCCACCCTTGGAGCTTCATATTGACGATGAAACACAGAAATTGCATCGGGATTGAATATAGTAGGCACAATGCCGACTTACGTCCAGGGGCAGCAATGCTTCAAACAGTCTGTATACGTGCCGTTACAGAGAGGCCAGTATTAGATTGCGACGCACCACTGGGTGTTTACTGTAACACTTGGAGCTTCATATTGACGATGAAACACAGAAATTGCATCGGGATTGAATATAGTAGGCACAACGCCGACTTACGTCCAGGGGGAGTAATGCTTCAAACAGTCTGTATATGTGCCGTTACTGAGAGGCCAGTATTAGATTGCGTCACACCACTGGGTGTTTACTGTAACCATTGGAGCTTCAAATTGACTATGAAACACATAAATTGCATCGGGATTGAATATAGTAGGCACAATGCCGACTTTCGTTCAGGGGGAGCAATGCTTCAAACTGTCTGTATACGTGCCTTTCCTGAGAGGCCAGTATTAGATTGCGACGCACCACTGGGTGTTTACTATAACCATTGGAGCTTCATATTGACTATGAAACACAGAAATTGCATCGGGATTGAATATAGTAGGCACAATGCCGACTTTCGTTCAGGGGGAGCAATGCTTCAAACAGTCTGTATACGTGCCGTTACTGTGAGGTCAGTGTTAGATTGCGACGCACCACTGGATGTTTACTGTAACCCTTGGAGCTTCATACTGACGATGAAACACAGAAATTGCATCGGGATTGAATATAGTAGGCACAATGCCGACTTACGTCCAGGGAGAGCAATGCTTCACACAGTTGTATACGTGCCTTTCCTGAAATTCCAGTATTAGATTGCGACGCACCACTGGGTGTTTACTGTAACCCCTGGAGCTTCATATTGACGATGAAACACAGAAATTGCATCGGGATTGAATATAGTAGGCACAATGCCGACTTACGTCCAGGGGCAGCAATGCTTCAAAGAGTCTGTATACGTGCCGTTACAGAGAGGTCAGTATTTGATTGCGACGCACCACTGGGTGTTTACTGTAACACTCGGAGCTTCATATTGACGATGAAACACAGAAATTGCATCGTGATTGAATATAGTAGGCACAATGCCGACTTTCGTATAGGGGGAGCAATGCTTCATACAATTGTATACGTGCCTTTCCTGAGATTCCAGTATTAGATTGCGACGCACCACTGGGTGTTTACTGTAACCCCTGGAGCTTCATAATGACGATGAAACACAAAAATTGCATCGGGATTGAATATGGTAGACACAATGCCGACTTACGTCCAGGGGGAGTAATGCTTCTAACAATCTGTATACGTGCCTTTCCTGAGAGACCAGTATTAGACTGCGACGCACCACTGGGTGTTTACTGTAACCATTGGAGCTTCAAATTGACTATGAAACACAGAAATTGCATCGGGATTGAATATAGTAGGCACAATGAAGACTTTCGTTCAGGGGGAGCAATGCTTCAAACAGTCTGTATACGTGCCTTTCCTGAGAGGCCAGTATTAGATTGCGACGCACCACTGAGTGTTTACTATAACCATTGGAACTTCATATTGACTATGAAACACAGAAATTGCATCGGGATTGAATATAGTAGGCACAATGCCGACTTTCGTTCAGGGGGAGCAATGCTTCAAACAGTCTGTATACGTGCCGTTACTGTGAGGTCAGTGTTAGATTGCGACGCACCACTGGATGTTTACTGTAACCCTTGGAGCTTCATACTGACGATGAAACACAGATATTGCATCGGGATTGAATATAGTAGGCACAATGCTGACTTACGTCCAGGGAGAGCAATGCTTCATACAGTTGTATACGTGCCTCTCCAGAGATTCCAGTATTAGATTGCGACGCACCACTGGGTGTTTACTGTAACCCATGGAGCTTCATATTGACGATGAAACACAGAAATTGCATCGGGATTGAATATAGTAGGCACAATGCCGACTTTCGTTCATGTAGAGTAATGCTTCAAACAGTCTGTATACGTGCCTTTCCTGAGAGGCCAGTATTAGATTGCGACGCAGCACTGGGTGTTTACTGCTACCCTTGGAGCTTCATATTGACGATGAAACACAGAAATTGCATCGGGATTGAATATAGTAAGCACAATGCCGACTTACGTCCAGGGGGAGCAATGCTTCAAACAGTCTGTATACGTGCCATTAAGGCGAGGCCAGTATTAGACTGCGACGCACCACTGGGAGTTTACTGTAACCCTTGGAGCTTCATATTGACGAAGAGACAAAGAAATTGCATCGGGATTGAATATAATAGCACAATGCCGACTTACGTCCAGGGGGAGTAATGCTTCGAACAGTCTGTATATGTGCCGTTACTGAGAGCCCAGTATTAGATTGCGGCGCACCACAGGGTGTTTACTGTAACCCTTGGAGCTTCATATTGACGATGAAACACAGAAATTGCAACGGGATTGAATATAGTAGGCACAATGCCGACTTCCGTCCAGGGGGAGCAATGCTTCAAACAGTCTGTATACGTGCCGTTACTGTGAGGTCAGTGTTAGATTGCGACGCACCACTGGATGTTTACTGTAACCCTTGGAGCCTCATACTGACGATGAAACACAGAAATTGCATCGGGATTGAATATAGTAGGCACAATGCCGACTTACGTCCAGGGAGAGCAACGCTTCATACAGTTGTATACATGCCTTTCCTGAGATTCCAGTATTAGATTGCGACGCACCACTGGGTGTTTACTGTAACCCCTGGAGCTTCATATTGACGATGAAACACAGAAATTGCATCGGGATTGAATATAGTAGGCACAATGCCGACTTACGTCCAGGGGGAGTAATGATTCAAACAGTCTGTATACGTGCCTTTCCTGAGAGGCCAGTATTAGATTGCGACGCATCACTGGGTGTTTACTGCCACCCTTGGAGCTTCATATTGACGATGAAACACAGAAATTGCGTCGGGATTGAATATAGTAAGCACTATGCCGACTTACGTCCAGGGGCAGCAATGCTTCAAACAGTCTGTATACGTGCCGTTACAGAGAGGCCAGTATTAGATTGCGACGCACCACTGGGTGTTTACTGTAACCGTTGGAGCTTCATATTGACGATGAAACACAGAAATTGCATCGGGATTGAATATAGTAGGCACAATGCCGACTTACGTCCAGGGAGAGCAATGCTTCACACAGTTGTATACGTGCCTTTCCTGAGAGGCCAGTATTAGATTGCGACGCATCACTGGGTGTTTACTGCCACCCTTGGAGCTTCATATTGACGATGAAACACAGAAATTGCATCGGGATTGAATATAGTAGGCACAATGCCGACTTACGTCCAGGGGCAGCAATGCTTCGAACAGTCTGTATACGTGCCGTTACAGAGAGGCCAGTATTAGATTGCGACGAACCACTGGGTGTTTACTGTAACACTTGGAGCTACATATTGACGATGAAACACAGAAATTGCATCGGGATTGAATATAGTGGGCACAATGCCGACTTACGTATAGGGGGAGCAATGCTTAATACAGTTGTATACGTGCCTTTCCTGAGATTCCAGTATTAGATTCCGACGCACCACTGGGTGTTTACTGTAACCCCTGGAGCTTCATAATGACGATGAGACACAGAAATTGCATCGGGATTGAATATAGTAGGCACAATGCCGACTTACGTCCAGGGGGAGTAATGATTCAAACAGTCTGTATACGTGCCTTTCCTGAGAGGCCAGTATTAGATTGCGACGCATCACTGGGTGTTTACTGCCACCCTTGGGGCTTCATATTGACGATGAAACACAGAAATTGCATCGGGATTGAATATAGTAGGCACAATGCCGACTTACGTCCAGGGGGAGCAATGCTTCAAACAGTCTGTATACGTACCGTTACTGTGAGGTCAGTGTTAGATTGCGACGCACCACTGGATGTTTACTGTAACGCTTGGAGCTTCATTCTGACGATGAAACACAGAAATTGCATCGGGATTGAATATAGTAGGCACAATGTCGAGTTACGTCCAGGTGGAGTAATGCTTCATACAGTTGTATACGTGCCTTTCCTGAGATTCCAGTATTAGATTGCGCCGCACCACTGGGTGTTTACTGTAACCCCTGGAGCTTCATATTGACGATGAAACACAGAAATTGCATCGGGATTGAATATAGTAGGCACAATGCCGAATTACGTCCAGGGGGAATAATGATTCAAACAGTCTGTATACGTGCCTTTCCTGAGAGGCCAGTATTAGATTGCGACGCACCACTGGGAATTTCCTGTAACCCTTGGAGCATCATATTGACGATGAAACAAAGAAATTGCATCGGGATTGAATATGGTAGGCACAATGCCGACTTACGTCCAGGGGCAGCAATGGTTCAAACTGTCTGTATACGTGCCGTTACAGAGAGGCCAGTATTAGATTGCGACGCACCACTGGGTGTTTACTGCCACCCTTGCAGCTTCATATTGACGATGAAACACAGAAATTGCATCGGGATTGAATATGGTAGGCACAATGCCGACTTACGTCCAGGGGCAGCAATGCTTCAAACTGTCTGTATACGTGCCGTTACAGAGAGGCCAGTATTAGATTGCGACGCACCACTGGGTGTTTACTGTAACCCTTGGTGCTTCATTTTGACGATGAAACACAGAAATTGCATCGGGATTGAATATAGATGGCACAATGCCGACTTACGTCCAGGGGGAGTAATGCTTCAAACAGTCTGTATATGTGCCGTTACTGAGAGGCCAGTATTAGATTGCGACGCACCACTGGGTGTTTACTGTAACCCTTGGATCTTCATACTGACGATGAAACACAGAAATTGCATCGGGATTGAATATAGTAGGCACAATGCCGACTTACGTATAGGGGGAGCAATGCTTCATAAAGTTGTATATGTGCCTTTCCTGAGATTCCAGTATTAGATTGCGACGCACCACTGGGTGTTTACTGTAACCCCTGGAGCTTCATAATGACGATGAAACACAGAAATTGCATCGGGATTGAATATCGTAGACACAATGCCGACTTACGTCCAGGGGGAGTAATGCTTCAAACAATCTGTATACGTGCCTTTCCGGAGAGACCAGTATTAGACTGCGACGCACCACTGGGAATTTACTGTAACCCTTGGAGCTTCATATTGACGATGAAACACAGATATTGCATCGGGATTGAATATAGTAGGCACAATGCCGACTTACGTCCAGGGGGAGCAATGCTTCAAACAGTCTGTATACGTGCCGTTACAGAGAGGCCAGTATTAGATTGCGACGCACCACTGGGTGTTTACTGTAACCCTTGGAGCTTCATATTGACGATGAAACACAGGAATAGCATCGGGATTGAATATAGTAGGCACAATGCCGACTTACTTCCAGGGGTAGCAATGCTTCAAACAGTCTGTATACATGCCGTTACTGTGAGGTCAGTGTTAGATTGCGACGCACCACTGGATGTTTACTGTAACCCTTGGAGCTTCATACTGACGATGAAACACAGAAATTGAATCGGGATTGAATATAGTAGGCTTAATGCCGACTTACGTCCAGGAAGAGCAATGCTTCATACAGTTGTATACGTGCCTTTCCTGAGATTCCAGTATTAGATTGCGACGCACCACTGGGTGTTTACTGTAACCCCTGGAGCTTCATATTGACGATGAAACACAGAAATTGCATCGGGATTGAAGATAGTAGACACAATGCCGACTTACGTCCAGGGGGAGTAATGATTCAAACAGTCTGTATACGTGCCTTTCCTGAGAGGCCAGTATTAGATTGCGACGCATCACTGGGTGTTTACTGCCACTCTTGGAGCTTCATATTGACGATGAACACAGAAATTGCATCGGGATTGAATATAGTAGGCGCAATGCCGACTTACGTCCAGGGGCAGCAATGCTTCAAACAGTCTGTATACGTGCCGTTACAGAGAGGCCAGTATTAGATTGCGACGCACCACTGGGTGTTTACTGTAACCCTTGGAGCTTCATATTGACGATGAAACACAGAAATTGCATCGGGAATGAATATAGTAGGCACAATGCCGACTTACGTCCAGGGGGAGTAATGCTTCAAACAGTCTGTATATGTGCCGTTACTGAGAGGCCAGTATTAGATAGCGACGCACCACTGGGTGTTTACTGTAACACTTGGATCTTCATACTGACGATGAAACACAGAAATTGCATCGGGATTGAATATAGTAGGCACAATGCCGACTTACGTATAGGGGGAGCAATGCTTCATACAGTTGTATACGTGCCTTTCCTGAGATTCCAGTATTAGATTGCGACGCACCACTGGGTGTTTACTCTAACCCCTGGAGCTTCATAATGACGATGAAACACAGAAATTGCATCGGGATTGAATATAGTAGGCACAATGCCGACTTACGTCCAGGGGGAGTAATGCTTCAAACAGTTTGTATATCTGCTGTTACTGAGAGGCCAGTATTAGATTGCGACGCACCACTGGGTGTTTACTGTAACCCTTGGAGCTTGATATTGAGAATGAAACACAGAAATTGCATCGGGGTGAATATAGTAGGCACAATGCCGACTTACGGCAAGGGGGAGTAATGCGTCAAACAGTCTGTATACGTGCCGTTACAGAGAGGCCAGTATTAGATTGCGACGCACCACTGGGTGTTTACTGTAACCCTTGGAGCTTCATATTGACGATGAAACACAGAAATTGCATCGGGATTGAATATAGTAGGCAGAAGGCCGACTTACGTCCAGGGGGAGCAATGCTTCAAACAGTCTGTATACGTACCGTTACTGTGAGGTCAGTGTTAGATTGCGACGCACCACTGGATGTTTACTGTAACGCTTGGAGCTTCATTCTGACGATGAAACACAGAAATTGCATCGGGATTGAATATAGTAGGCACAATGTCGACTTACGTCCAGGTGGAGTAATGCTTCATACAGTTGTATACGTGCCTTTCCTGAGATTCCAGTATTAGATTGCGCCGCACCACTGGGTGTTTACTGTAACCCCTGGAGCTTCATATTGACGATGAAACACAGAAATTGCATCGGGATTGAATATAGTAGGCACAATGCCGAATTACGTCCAGGGGGAATAATGATTCAAACAGTCTGTATACGTGCCTTTCCTGAGAGGCCAGTATTAGATTGCGACGCACCACTGGGAATTTCCTGTAACCCTTGGAGCATCATATTGACGATGAAACAAAGAAATTGCATCGGGATTGAATATGGTAGGCACAATGCCGACTTACGTCCAGGGGCAGCAATGCTTCAAACTGTCTGTATACGTGCCGTTACAGAGAGGCCAGTATTAGATTGCGACGCACCACTGGGTGTTTACTGCCACCCTTGCAGCTTCATATTGACGATGAAACACAGAAATTGCATCGGGATTGAATATGGTAGGCACAATGCCGACTTACGTCCAGGGGCAGCAATGCTTCAAACTGTCTGTATACGTGCCGTTACAGAGAGGCCAGTATTAGATTGCGACGCACCACTGGGTGTTTACTGTAACCCTTGGTGCTTCATTTTGACGATGAAACACAGAAATTGCATCGGGATTGAATATAGATGGCACAATGCCGACTTACGTCCAGGGGGAGTAATGCTTCAAACAGTCTGTATATGTGCCGTTACTGAGAGGCCAGTATTAGATTGCGACGCACCACTGGGTGTTTACTGTAACCCTTGGATCTTCATACTGACGATGAAACACAGAAATTGCATCGGGATTGAATATAGTAGGCACAATGCCGACTTACGTATAGGGGGAGCAATGCTTCATAAAGTTGTATATGTGCCTTTCCTGAGATTCCAGTATTAGATTGCGACGCACCACTGGGTGTTTACTGTAACCCCTGGAGCTTCATAATGACGATGAAACACAGAAATTGCATCGGGATTGAATATAGTAGACACAATGCCGACTTACGTCCAGGGGGAGTAATGCTTCAAACAATCTGTATACGTGCCTTTCCGGAGAGACCAGTATTAGACTGCGACGCACCACTGGGAGTTTACTGTAACCCTTGGAGCTTCATATTGACGATGAAACACAGATATTGCATCGGGATTGAATATAGTAGGCACAATGCCGACTTACGTCCAGGGGGAGCAATGCTTCAAACAGTCTGTATACGTGCCGTTACAGAGAGGCCAGTATTAGATTGCGACGCACCACTGGGTGTTTACTGTAACCCTTGGAGCTTCATATTGACGATGAAACACAGGAATAGCATCGGGATTGAATATAGTAGGCACAATGCCGACTTACTTCCAGGGGTAGCAATGCTTCAAACAGTCTGTATACATGCCGTTACTGTGAGGTCAGTGTTAGATTGCGACGCACCACTGGATGTTTACTGTAACCCTTGGAGCTTCATACTGACGATGAAACACAGAAATTGAATCGGGATTGAATATAGTAGGCTTAATGCCGACTTACGTCCAGGAAGAGCAATGCTTCATACAGTTGTATACGTGCCTTTCCTGAGATTCCAGTATTAGATTGCGACGCACCACTGGGTGTTTACTGTAACCCCTGGAGCTTCATATTGACGATGAAACACAGAAATTGCATCGGGATTGAAGATAGTAGACACAATGCCGACTTACGTCCAGGGGGAGTAATGATTCAAACAGTCTGTATACGTGCCTTTCCTGAGAGGCCAGTATTAGATTGCGACGCATCACTGGGTGTTTACTGCCACTCTTGGAGCTTCATATTGACGATGAACACAGAAATTGCATCGGGATTGAATATAGTAGGCGCAATGCCGACTTACGTCCAGGGGCAGCAATGCTTCAAACAGTCTGTATACGTGCCGTTACAGAGAGGCCAGTATTAGATTGCGACGCACCACTGGGTGTTTACTGTAACCCTTGGAGCTTCATATTGACGATGAAACACAGAAATTGCATCAGGAATGAATATAGTAGGCACAATGCCGACTTACGTCCAGGGGGAGTAATGCTTCAAACAGTCTGTATATGTGCCGTTACTGAGAGGCCAGTATTAGATAGCGACGCACCACTGGGTGTTTACTGTAACACTTGGATCTTCATACTGACGATGAAACACAGAAATTGCATCGGGATTGAATATAGTAGGCACAATGCCGACTTACGTATAGGGGGAGCAATGCTTCATACAGTTGTATACGTGCCTTTCCTGAGATTCCAGTATTAGATTGCGACGCACCACTGGGTGTTTACTCTAACCCCTGGAGCTTCATAATGACGATGAAACACAGAAATTGCATCGGGATTGAATATAGTAGGCACAATGCCGACTTACGTCCAGGGGGAGTAATGCTTCAAACAGTTTGTATATCTGCTGTTACTGAGAGGCCAGTATTAGATTGCGACGCACCACTGGGTGTTTACTGTAACCCTTGGAGCTTGATATTGAGAATGAAACACAGAAATTGCATCGGGGTGAATATAGTAGGCACAATGCCGACTTACGGCAAGGGGGAGTAATGCGTCAAACAGTCTGTATACGTGCCGTTACAGAGAGGCCAGTATTAGATTGCGACGCACCACTGGGTGTTTACTGTAACCCTTGGAGCTTCATATTGACGATGAAACACAGAAATTGCATCGGGATTGAATATAGTAGGCAGAAGGCCGACTTACGTCCAGGGGGAGGAATGCTTCAAACAGTCTGTATATGTGCCGTTACTGAGAGGCCAGTATTAAATTGCGACGCACCACTGGGTGTTTACTGTAACCCTTGGAGCTTCATATTGACGATGAAACACAGAAATTGCATCGAGATTGAATATAGTAGGCACAATGCCGACTTTCGTTCAGGGGGAGCAATGCTTCAAACAGTCTGTATACGTGCCTTTCCTGAGAGGCCAGTATTAGATTGCGACGCACCACTGGGTGTTTACTGTAACCCTTGGAGCTTCATATTGACGATGAAACACAGAAATTGCATCGGGATTGAATATAGTAGGCACTATGCCGACTTACGTCCAGGGGGAGCAATGCTTCAAACAGTCTGTATACGTGCCGTTACAGAGAGGCCAGTATTAGATTGCGACGCACCACTGGGTGTTTACTGTAACCCTTGGAGCTTCATATTGACGATGAAACACAGAAATTGCATCGGGATTGAATATAGTAGGCACAATGCCGACTTACGTCCAGGGGGAGCAATGCTTCAAACAGTCTGTATACGTACCGTTACTGTGAGGTCAGTGTTAGATTGCGACGCACCACTGGATGTTTACTGTAACGCTTGGAGCTTCATTCTGACGATGAAACACAGAAATTGCATCGGGATTGAATATAGTAGGCACAATGCCGACTTACGTCCAGGTGGAGTAATGCTTCATACAGTTGTATACGTGCCTTTCCTGAGATTCCAGTATTAGATTGCGCCGCACCACTGGGTGTTTACTGTAACCCCTGGAGCTTCATATTGACGATGAAACACAGAAATTGCATCGGGATTGAATATAGTAGGCACAATGCCGAATTACGTCCAGGGGGAGTAATGATTCAAACAGTCTGTATACGTGCCTTTCCTGAGAGGCCAGTATTAGATTGCGACGCATCACTGGGTGTTTACTGCCGCCCTTGGAGCTTCATATTGACGATGAAACACAGAAATTGAATCGGGATTGAATATAGTAGGCACAATGCCGACTTACGTCCAGGGGCAACAATGCTTCAAACAGTCTGTATACGTGCCGTTACAGAGAGGCCAGTATTAGATTGCGACGCACCACTGGGTGTTTACTGTAACCCTTGGATCTTCATACTGACGATGAAACACAGAAATTGCATCGGGATTGAATAAAGTAGGCACAATGCCGACTTACGTATAGGGGGAGCAATGCTTCATACAGTTGTATACGTGCCTTTCCTGAGATTCCAGTATTAGATTGCGACGCACCACTGGGTGTTTACTGTAACCCCTGGAGCTTCATAATGACGATGAAACACAGAAATTGCATCGGGATTGAATATAGTAGACACAATGCCGACTTACGTCCAGGGGGAGTAATGCTTCAAACAATCTGTATACGTGCCTTTCCGGAGAGACCAGTATTAGACTGCGACGCACCACTGGGAGTTTACTGTAACCCTTGGAGCTTCATATTGACGATGAAACACAGAAATTGCATCGGGATTGAATATAGTAGGCACAATGCCGACTTACGTCCAGGGGGAGCAATGCTTCAAACAGTCTGTATACGTGCCGTTACAGAGAGGCCAGTATTAGATTGCGACGCACCACTGGGTGTTTACTGTAACCCTTGGAGCTTCATATTGACGATGAAACACAGAAATTGCATCGGGATTGAATATAGTAGGCACAATGCCGACTTACTTCCAGGGGTAGCAATGCTTCAAACAGTCTGTATACATGCCGTCACTGTGAGGTCAGTGTTAGATTGCGACGCACCACTGGATGTTTACTGTAACCCTTGGAGCTTCATACTGACGATGAAACACAGAAATTGAATCGGGATTGAATATAGTAGGCTTAATGCCGACTTACGTCCAGGAAGAGCAATGCTTCATACAGTTGTATACGTGCCTTTCCTGAGATTCCAGTATTAGATTGCGACGCACCACTGGGTGTTTACTGTAACCCCTGGAGCTTCATATTAACGATGAAACACAGAAATTGCATCGGGATTGAAGATAGTAGACACAATGACGACTTACGTCCAGGGGGAGTAATGATTCAAACAGTCTGTATACGTGCCTTTCCTGAGAGGCCAGTATTAGATTGCGACGCATCACTGGGTGTTTACTGCCACTCTTGGAGCTTCATATTGACGATGAAACACAGAAATTGCATCGGGATTGAATATAGTAGGCGCAATGCCGACTTACGTCCAGGGGCAGCAATGCTTCAAACAGTCTGTATACGTGCCGTTACAGAGAGGCCAGTATTAGATTGCGACGCACCACTGGGTGTTTACTGTAACCCTTGGAGCTTCATATTGACGATGAAACACAGAAATTGCTTCGGAATTGAATATAGTAGGCACAATGCCGACTTACGTCCAGGGGGAGCAATCCTTCAAACAGTCTGTATACGTGCCGTTACAGAGAGGCCAGTATTAGATTGCGACGCACCACTGGGTGTTTACTGTAACCCTTGGAGCTTCATATTGACGATGAAACACAGAAATTGCATCGGGATTGAATATAGTAGGCACAATGCCGACTTACGCCCAGGGGGAGTAATGCTTCAAACAGTCTGTATTTGTGCCGTTACTGAGAGGCCAGTATTAGATTGCGACGCACCACTGGGTGTTTACTGTAACCCTTGGAGCTTCATATTGACGATGAAACACAGAAATTGCATTGGGATTGAATATAGTAGGCACAATGCCGACTTACGTCCAGGGGGAGCAATGCTTCAAACAGTCTGTATACGTACCGTTACTGTGAAGTCAGTGTTAGATTGCGACGCACCACTGGATGTTTACTGTAACGCTTGGAGCTTCATTCTGACGATGAAACACAGAAATTGCATCGGGATTGAATATAGTAGGCACAATGCCGACTTACGTCCAGGTGGAGTAATGCTTCATACAGTTGTATACGTGCCTTTCCTGAGATTCCAGTATTAGATTGCGCCGCACCACTGGGTGTTTACTGTAACCCCTGGAGCTTCATATTGACGATGAAACACAGAAATTGCATTGGGATTGAATATAGTAGGCACAATGCCGAATTACGTCCAGGGGGAGTAATGATTCAAACAGTCTGTATACGTGCCTTTCCTGAAAGGCCAGTATTAGATAGCGACGCATCACTGGGTGTTTACTGCCGCCCTTGGAGCTTCATATTGACGATGAAACACAGAAATTGCATCGGGATTGAATATAGTAGGCACAATGCCGACTTACGTCCAGGGGCAGCAATGCTTCAAACAGTCTGTATACGTGCCGTTACAGAGAGGCCAGTATTAGATTGCAACGCACCACTGGGTGTTTACTGTAACCCTTGGATCTTCATACTGACGATGAAACACAGAAATTGCATCGGGATTGAATATAGTAGGCACAATGCCGACTTACGTATAGGGGGAGCAATGCTTCATACAGTTGTATACGTGCCTTCCCTGAGATTCCAGTATTAGATTGCGACGCACCACTGGGTGTTTACTGTAACCCCTGGAGCTTCATAATGACGATGAAACACAGAAATTGCATCGGGATTGAATATAGTAGACACAATGCCGACTTACGTCCAGGGGGAGTAATGCTTCAAACAATCTGTATACGTGCCTTTCTGGAGAGACCAGTATTAGACTGCGACGCACCACTGGGTGTTTACTGTAACCCTTGGAGCTTCATATTGACGATGAAACACAGAAATTGCATCGGGATTGAATATATTAGGCACAATGCCGACTTACGTACAGGGGGAGCAATGCTTCAAACTGTCTGTATACGTGCCGTTACAGAGAGGCCAGTATTAGATTGCGACGCACCACTGGGTGTTTACTGTAACCCTTGGAGCTTCATATTGACGATGAAACACAGAAATTGCATCGGGATTGAATATAGTAGGCACAATGCCGACTTACTTCCAGGGGTAGCAATGCTTCAAACAGTCTGTATACATGCCGTTACTGTGAGGTCAGTGTTGGATTGCGACGCACCACTGGATGTTTACTGTAACCCTTGGAGCTTCATACTGACGATGAAACACAGAAATTGAATCGGGATTGAATATAGTAGGCACAATGCCGACTTACGTCCAGGAAGAGCAATGCTTCATACAGTTGTATACGTGCCTTTCCTGAGATTCCAGTATTAGATTGCGACGCACCACTGGGTGTTTACTGTAACCCCTGGAGCTTCATATTGACGATGAAACACAGAAATTGCATTGGGATTGATTATAGTAGGCACAATGCCGACTTACGTCCAGGGGCAGCAATGCTTCAAACAGTCTGTATACGTGCTGTTACAGAGAGGCCAGTATTAGATTGCGACGCACCACTGGGTGTTTACTGTAACCCTTGGAGCTTCATATTGACGATGAAACACAGAAATTGCATCGGGAATGAATATAGTAGAACAATGCCGACTTACGTCCAGGGGGAGTAGTGCTTCAAACAGTCTGTATATGTGCCGTTACTGAGAGGCCAGTATTAGATAGCGACGCACCACTGGGTGTTTACTGTAACACTTGGATCTTCATACTGACGATGAAACACAGAAATTGCATCGGGATTGAATATAGTAGGCACAATGCCGACTTACGTATAGGGGGAGCAATGCTTCATACAGTTGTATACGTGCCTTTCCTGAGATTCCAGTATTAGATTGCGACGCACCACTGGGTGTCTACTGTAACCCCTGGAGCTTCATAATGACGATGAAAGACAGAAATTGCATCGGGATTGAATATAGTAGGCACAATGCCGACTTACGTCCAGGGGGAGTAATGCTTCAAACAATCTGTGTACGTGCCTTTCCTGAGAGACCAGTATTAGACTGCGACGCACCACTGGGTGTTTACTGTAACCCTTGGAGCTTCATATTGATGATGAAACACAGAAATTGCATTGGGATTGAATATCATAGGCACAATGCCGACTTACGTCCAGGGGGAGCAATGCTTCAAACAGCCTGTATACGTGCCGTTACAGAGAGGCCTGTATTAGATTGCGACGCACCACTGGGTGTTTACTGTAACCCTTGGAGCTTCATATTGACGATGAAACACAGAAATTGCATCGGGATTGAATGTAGTAGGCACAATGCCGACTTACGTCCAGGGGGAGCAATGTTTCAAACAGTCTGTATACGTGCCTTTCCTGAGAGGCCAGTATTAGACTGCGACGAACCACTGGGAGTTTACTGTAACCCTTGGAGCTTCATATTGACGATGAAACACAGAAATTGCATCGAGATTGAATATAGTAGGCACAATGATGACTTACGTCCGGGGGGAGTAATGCTTTAAACAGTCTGTATATGTGCCGTTACTGAGAGGCCAGTATTAGATTGCGACGCACCACTGGGAGTTTACTGTAACCCTTAGAGCTTCATATTGACGATGAAACACAGAAATTGCATCAGGATTGAATATAGTAGGTACAATGTCGACTTACGTCCAGGGGGAGCAATGCTTCAAACAGTCAGTATACGTGCCTTTCCTGAGAGGTCAGTATTAGATTGCGACGCCGCACTGGCTGTTTACTGTAACCCTTGGAGCTTCATATTGACGATGAAACACAGAAATTGCATCGGGATTGAATATAGTAGGCACAATGCCGACTTTCGTTCAGGGGGAGCAATGCTTCGAATGGTCTGTATACGTGCCTTTCCTGAGTGGCCAGTATTAGATTTCGACGCACCACTGGGTGTTTACTGTAACCCTTGGAAATTCATATTGACGATGATACACTCAAATTGCATTGGGATTGAATATAGTAGGCACAATGCCGACTTTCGTTCAGGGGGAGCAATGCTTCAAACAGTCTGTATACGTGCCTTTCCTGAGAGGCCAGTATTAGATTGCGACGCACCACTGGGTGTTTACTGCCACCCTTGGAGCTTCTTATTGACGATGAAACACAGAAATTGCATAGGGATTGAATATAGTAGGCACAATGCCGACATACGTCCTAGAGGAGCAATGCTTCAAACTGTCTGTATACGTGCCGTTACTGTGTGGTCAGTATTAGATTGCGACGCACCACTGGATGTTTACTGTAACCCTTGGAGCTTCATATTGACGATGAAACACAGAAATTGCATCGGGATTGAATATAGTAGGCAGAAGGCCGACTTACGTCCAGGGGGAGAAATGCTTCAAACACTCTGTATATGTGCCGTTACTGAGAGGCCAGTATTAGATTGCGACGCACCACTGGGAGTTTACTGTAACCCTTGGAGCTTCATATTGACGATGAAACACAGAAATTGCATCGGGATTGAATATAGTAGGTACAATGCCGACTTACGTCCAGGGGGAGGAATGCTTCAAACAGTCTGTATACGTGCCTTTCCTGAGAGGCCAGTATTAGATTGCGACGCAGCACTGGCTGTTTACTGTAACCCTTGGAGCTTCATATTGACGATGAAACACAGAAATTGCATCGGGATGAATATAGTAGGCACAATGCCGACTTACGTCCAGGGGCAGCAATGCTTCAAACAGTCTGTATACGTGCCGTTACAGAGAGGCCAGTATTAGATAGCGACGCACCACTGGGTGTTTACTGTAACCTTTGGAGCTTCATATTGACGATGAAACACAGAAATTGCATCGGGATTGAATATAGATGGCACAATGCCGACTTACGTCCAGGGGGAGTAATGCTTCAAACAGTCTGTATATGTGCCGTTACTGAGAGGCCAGTATTAGATTGCGACGCACCACTGGGTGTTTACTGTAACCCTTGGATCTTCATACTGACGATGAAACACAGAAATTGCATCGGGATTGAATATAGTAGGCACGATGCCGACTTACGTATAGGGGGAGCAATGCTTCATACAGTTGTATACGTGCCTTTCCTGAGATTCCAGTATTAGATTGCGACGCACCACTGGGTGTTTACTGTAACCCCTGGAGCTTCATAATGACGATGAAACACAGAAATTGCATCGGGATAGAATATAGTAGACACAATGCTGACTTACGTCCAGGGGGAGTAATGCTTCAAACAATCTGCATACGTGCCTTTCCGGAGAGACCAGTATTAGACTGCGACGCACCACTGGGAGTTTACTGTAACCCTTGGAGCTTCATATTGACGATGAAACACAGAAATTGCATCGGGATTGAATATAGTAGGCACAATGCCGACTTACGTCCAGGGGGATCAATGCTTCAAACAGTCTGTATACGTGCCGTTACAGAGAGGCCAGTATTAGATTGCGACGCACCACTGTTTGTTTACTGTAACCCTTGGAGCTTCATATTGACGATGATACGCAGAAATTGCATCGGGATTGAATATAGTAGGCACAATGCCGACTTACGTCCAGGGGGAGTAATGCTTCAAACATTCTGTATACGTGCCTTTCCTGAGAGGCCAGTATTAGACTGCGACGAACCACTGGGAGTTTACTGTAACCCTTGGAGCTTCATATTGACGATGAAACACAGAAATTGCATCGAGATTGAATATAGTAGGCACAATGCTGACTTACGTCCGGGGGGAGTAATGCTTTAAACAGTCTGTATATGTGCCGTTACTGAGAGGCCAGTATTAGATTGCGACGCACCACTGGGAGTTTACTGTAACCCTTAGAGCTTCATATTGACGATGAAACACAGAAATTGCATCGGGATTGAATATAGTAGGTACAATGTCGACTTACGTCCAAGGGGAGCAATGCTTCAAACAGTCTGTATACGTGCCTTTCCTGAGAGGCCAGTATTAGTTTGCGACGCAGCACTGGCTGTTTACTGTAACCCTTGGAGCTTCATATTGACGATGAAACACAGAAATTGCATCGGGATTGAATATAGTAGGCACAATGGCGACTTTCGTTCAGGGGGAGCAATGCTTCGAACAGTCTGTATACGTGCCTTTCCTGAGAGGCCAGTATTAGATTGCGACGCACCACTGGGTGTTTACTGTAACCCTTGGAGCTTCATATTGACGATGAAACACAGAAATTGCATCGGGATTGAATATAGTAGGCACAATGCCGAATTACGTCCAGGGGGAGTAGTGCTTCTAACAGTCTGTATACGTGCCTTTCCTGAGTGGCCAGTATTAGATTTCGACGCACCACTGGGTGTTTACTGTAACCCTTGGAAATTCATATTGACGATGATACACACAAATTGCATTGGGATTGAATATAGTAGGCACAATACCGACTTTCGTTCAGGGGGAGCAATGCTTCAAACAGTCTGTATACGTGCCTTTCCTGAGAGGCCAGTATTAGATTGCGACGCACCACTGGGTGTTTACTGTAACCCCTGGAGCTTCATAATGACGATGAAACACAGAAATTGCATCGGGATAGAATATGGTAGACACAATGCCGACTTTCGTCCAGGGGGAGTAATGCTTCAAACAATCTGTATACGTGCCCTTCTGGAGAGACCAGTATTAGACTGCGACGCACCACTGGGAGTTTACTGTAACCCTTGGAGCTTCATATTGACGATGAAACACAGAAATTGCATCGGGATTGAATATAGTAGGCACAATGCCGACTTACGTCCAGGGGGAGCAATGCTTCAAACAGTCTGTATACGTGCCGTTACAGAGAGGCCAGTATTAGATTGCGACGTACCACTGGGTGTTTACTGTAACCCTTGGAGCTTCATATTGACGATGAAACACAGAAATTGCATCGGGATTGAATATAGTAGGCACAATGCCGACTTACGTCCAGGGGGAGTAATGCTTCAAACAGTCTGTATATGTGCCGTTACTGAGAGGCCAGTATTAGATTGCGACGCACCACTGGGTGTTTACTGTAACCCTTGGAGCTTCATATTGACGATGAAACACAGAAATTGCTTCGGGATTGAATGTAGTAGGCACAATGCCGACTTACGTCCAGGGGGAGCAATGCATCAAACAGTCTGTATACGTGCCTTTCCTGAGAGGCCAGTATTAGACTGCGACGAACCACTGGGAGTTTACTGTAACCCTTGGAGCTTCATATTGACGATGAAACACAGAAATTGCATCGAGATTGAATATAGTAGGCACAATGCTGACTTACGTCCGGGGGGAGTAATCCTTTAAACAGTCTGTATATGTGCCGTTACTGAGAGGCCAGTATTAGATTGCGACGCACCACTGGGAATTTACTGTAACCCTTAGAGCTTCATATTGACGATGAAACACAGAAATTGCATCGGGATTGAATTTAGTAGGTACAATGTCGACTTACGTCCAGGGGGAGCAATGCTTCAAACAGTCTGTATACGTGCCTTTCCTGAGAGGCCAGTATTAGATTGCGACGCAGCACTGGCTGTTTACTGTAACTCTTGGAGCTTCATATTGACGATGAAACACAGAAATTGCATCGGGATTGAATATAGTAGGCACAATGCCGACTTTCGTTCAGGGGGAGCAATGCTTCGAACAGTCTGTATACGTGCCTTTCCTGAGAGGCCAGTATTACATTGCGACGCACCACTGGGTGTTTACTGTAACCCTTGGAGCTTCATATTGACGATGAAACACAGATATTGCATCGGGATTGAATATAGTAGGCACAATGCCGAATTACGTCCAGGGGGAGTAGTGCTTCTAACAGTCTGTATACGTGCCTTTCCTGAGTGGCCAGTATTAGATTTCGACGCACCACTGGGTGTTTACTGTAACCCTTGGAAATTCATATTGACGATGATACACACAAATTGCATTGGGATTGAATATAGTAGGCACAATACCGACTTTCGTTCAGGGGGAGTAATGCTTCAAACAGTCTGTATACGTGCCTTTCCTGAGAGGCCAGTATTAGATTGCGACGCACCACTGGGTGTTTACTGCCACCCTTGGAGCTTCTTATTGACGATGAAACACAGAAATTGCATAGGGATTGAATATAGTAGGCACAATGCCGACATACGTCCAGGAGGAGCAATGCTTCAAACAGTCTGTATACGTGCCGTTACTGTGTGGTCAGTATTAGATTGCGACGCACGACTGGATGTTTACTGTAACCCTTGGAGCTTAATATTGACGATGAAACACAGAAATTGCATCGGGATTGAATATAGTAGGCAGAAGGCCGACTTACGTCCAGGGGGAGAAATGCTTCAAACAGTCTGTATATGTGCCGTTACTGAGAGGCCAGTATTAGATTGCGACGTACCACTAGGTGTTTACTGTAACCCTTGGAGCTTCATATTGACGATGAAACACAGAAATTGCATCGGGATTGAATATAGTAGGTACAATGCCGACTTACGTCCAGGGGGAGCAATGCTTCAAACAGTCTGTATACGTGCCTTTCCTGAGAGGCCAGTATTATATTGCGACGCAGCACTGGCTGTTTACTGTAACCCTTGGAGCTTCATATTGACGATGAAACACAGAAATTGCATCGGGATTGAATATAGTAGGCACAATGCCGACTTTCGTTCAGGGGGAGCAGTGCTTCAAACAGTCTGTATACGTGCCTTTCCTGAGAGGCCAGTATTAGATTGCGACGCACCACTGGGTGTTTACTGTAACCCTTGGAGCTTCATATTGACGATGAAACACAGAAATTGCATCGAGATTGAATATAGTAGGCACAATGCTGACTTACGTCCGGGGGGTGTAATGCTTTAAACAGTCTGTATATGTGCCGTTACTGAGAGGCCAGTATTAGATTGCGACGCACAACTGGGAGTTTACTGTAACCCTTAGAGCTTCATATTGACGATGAAACACAGAAATTGCATCATGATTGAATATAGTAGGTACAATGTCGACTTACGTCCAGGGGGAGCAATGCTTCAAACAGTCTGTATACGTGCCTTTCCTGAGAGGTCAGTATTAGATTGCGACGCCGCACTGGCTGTTTACTGTAACCCTTGGAGCTTCATATTGACGATGAAACACAGAAATTGCATCGGGATTTAATATAGTAGGCACAATGCCGACTTTCGTTCAGGGGGAGCAATGCTTCGAATAGTCTGTATACGTGCCTTTCCTGAGAGGCCAGTATTAGGTTGCGATGCACCACTGGGTGTTTACTGTAACCCTTGGAGCTTCATATTGACGATGAAACACAGAAATTGCATCGGGATTGAATATAGTAGGTACAATGTCGACTTACGTCCAGGGGGAGCAATGCTTCAAACAGTCAGTATACGTGCCTTTCCTGAGAGGTCAGTATTAGATTGCGACGCCGCACTGGCTGTTTACTGTAACCCTTGGAGCTTCATATTGACGATGAAACACAGAAATTGCATCGGGATTGAATGTAGTAGGCACAATGCCGACATACGTCCTAGAGGAGCAATGCTTCAAACTGTCTGTATACGTGCCGTTACTGTGTGGTCAGTATTAGATTGCGACGCACCACTGGATGTTTACTGTAACCCTTAGAGCTTCATATTGACGATGAAACACAGAAATTGCATCGGGATTGAATATAGTAGGCAGAAGGCCGACTTACGTCCAGGGGGAGAAATGCTTCAAACACTCTGTATATGTGCCGTTACTGAGAGGCCAGTATTAGATTGCGACGTACCACTAGGTGTTTACTGTAACCCTTGGAGCTTCATATTGACGATGAAACACAGAAATTGCATCGGGATTGAATATAGTAGGTACAATGCCGACTTACGTCCAGGGGGAGCAATGCTTCAAACAGTCTGTATACGTGCCTTTCCTGAGAGGCCAGTATTATATTGCGACGCAGCACTGGCTGTTTACTGTAACCCTTGGAGCTTCATATTGACGATGAAACACAGAAATTGCACAATGCCGACTTTCGTTCAGGGGGAGCAGTGCTTCAAACAGTCTGTATACGTGCCTTTCCTGAGAGGCCAGTATTAGATTGCGACGCACCACTGGGTGTTTACTGTAACCCTTGGAGCTTCATATTGACGATGAAACACAGAAATTGCATCGAGATTGAATATAGTAGGCACAATGCTGACTTACGTCCGGGGGGTGTAATGCTTTAAACAGTCTGTATATGTGCCGTTACTGAGAGGCCAGTATTAGATTGCGACGCACAACTGGGAGTTTACTGTAACCCTTAGAGCTTCATATTGACGATGAAACACAGAAATTGCATCATGATTGAATATAGTAGGTACAATGTCGACTTACGTCCAGGGGGAGCAATGCTTCAAACAGTCTGTATACGTGCCTTTCCTGAGAGGTCAGTATTAGATTGCGACGCCGCACTGGCTGTTTACTGTAACCCTTGGAGCTTCATATTGACGATGAAACACAGAAATTGCATCGGGATTTAATATAGTAGGCACAATGCCGACTTTCGTTCAGGGGGAGCAATGCTTCGAATAGTCTGTATACGTGCCTTTCCTGAGAGGCCAGTATTAGGTTGCGATGCACCACTGGGTGTTTACTGTAACCCTTGGAGCTTCATATTGACGATGAAACACAGAAATTGCATTGGGATTGAATATAGTAGGTACAATGTCGACTTACGTCCAGGGGGAGCAATGCTTCAAACAGTCAGTATACGTGCCTTTCCTGAGAGGTCAGTATTAGATTGCGACGCCGCACTGGCTGTTTACTGTAACCCTTGGAGCTTCATATTGACGATGAAACACAGAAATTGCATCGGGATTGAATATAGTAGGCACAATGCCGACTTACGTATAGGGGGAGCAATGCTTCATACAGTTGTATACGTGCCTTTCCTGAGATTCCAGTATTAGATTGCGACGCACCACTGGGTGTCTACTGTAACCCCTGGAGCTTCATAATGACGATGAAAGACAGAAATTGCATCGGGATTGAATATAGTAGGCACAATGCCGACTTACGTCCAGGGGGAGTAATGCTTCAAACAATCTGTGTACGTGCCTTTCCTGAGAGACCAGTATTAGACTGCGACGCACCACTGGGTGTTTACTGTAACCCTTGGAGCTTCATATTGATGATGAAACACAGAAATTGCATTGGGATTGAATATCATAGGCACAATGCCGACTTACGTCCAGGGGGAGCAATGCTTCAAACAGCCTGTATACGTGCCGTTACAGAGAGGCCTGTATTAGATTGCGACGCACCACTGGGTGTTTACTGTAACCCTTGGAGCTTCATATTGACGATGAAACACAGAAATTGCATCGGGATTGAATGTAGTAGGCACAATGCCGACTTACGTCCAGGGGGAGCAATGTTTCAAACAGTCTGTATACGTGCCTTTCCTGAGAGGCCAGTATTAGACTGCGACGAACCACTGGGAGTTTACTGTAACCCTTGGAGCTTCATATTGACGATGAAACACAGAAATTGCATCGAGATTGAATATAGTAGGCACAATGATGACTTACGTCCGGGGGGAGTAATGCTTTAAACAGTCTGTATATGTGCCGTTACTGAGAGGCCAGTATTAGATTGCGACGCACCACTGGGAGTTTACTGTAACCCTTAGAGCTTCATATTGACGATGAAACACAGAAATTGCATCAGGATTGAATATAGTAGGTACAATGTCGACTTACGTCCAGGGGGAGCAATGCTTCAAACAGTCAGTATACGTGCCTTTCCTGAGAGGTCAGTATTAGATTGCGACGCCGCACTGGCTGTTTACTGTAACCCTTGGAGCTTCATATTGACGATGAAACACAGAAATTGCATCGGGATTGAATATAGTAGGCACAATGCCGACTTTCGTTCAGGGGGAGCAATGCTTCGAATGGTCTGTATACGTGCCTTTCCTGAGTGGCCAGTATTAGATTTCGACGCACCACTGGGTGTTTACTGTAACCCTTGGAAATTCATATTGACGATGATACACTCAAATTGCATTGGGATTGAATATAGTAGGCACAATGCCGACTTTCGTTCAGGGGGAGCAATGCTTCAAACAGTCTGTATACGTGCCTTTCCTGAGAGGCCAGTATTAGATTGCGACGCACCACTGGGTGTTTACTGCCACCCTTGGAGATTCTTATTGACGATGAAACACAGAAATTGCATAGGGATTGAATATAGTAGGCACAATGCCGACATACGTCCTAGAGGAGCAATGCTTCAAACTGTCTGTATACGTGCCGTTACTGTGTGGTCAGTATTAGATTGCGACGCACCACTGGATGTTTACTGTAACCCTTGGAGCTTCATATTGACGATGAAACACAGAAATTGCATCGGGATTGAATATAGTAGGCAGAAGGCCGACTTACGTCCAGGGGGAGAAATGCTTCAAACACTCTGTATATGTGCCGTTACTGAGAGGCCAGTATTAGATTGCGACGCACCACTGGGAGTTTACTGTAACCCTTGGAGCTTCATATTGACGATGAAACACAGAAATTGCATCGGGATTGAATATAGTAGGTACAATGCCGACTTACGTCCAGGGGAAGGAATGCTTCAAACAGTCTGTATACGTGCCTTTCCTGAGAGGCCAGTATTAGATTGCGACGCAGCACTGGCTGTTTACTGTAACCCTTGGAGCTTCATATTGACGATGAAACACAGAAATTGCATCGGGATGAATATAGTAGGCACAATGCCGACTTACGTCCAGGGGCAGCAATGCTTCAAACAGTCTGTATACGTGCCGTTACAGAGAGGCCAGTATTAGATAGCGACGCACCACTGGGTGTTTACTGTAACCTTTGGAGCTTCATATTGACGATGAAACACAGAAATTGCATCGGGATTGAATATAGATGGCACAATGCCGACTTACGTCCAGGGGGAGTAATGCTTCAAACAGTCTGTATATGTGCCGTTACTGAGAGGCCAGTATTAGATTGCGACGCACCACTGGGTGTTTACTGTAACCCTTGGATCTTCATACTGACGATGAAACACAGAAATTGCATCGGGATTGAATATAGTAGGCACGATGCCGACTTACGTATAGGGGGAGCAATGCTTCATACAGTTGTATACGTGCCTTTCCTGAGATTCCAGTATTAGATTGCGACGCACCACTGGGTGTTTACTGTAACCCCTGGAGCTTCATAATGACGATGAAACACAGAAATTGCATCGGGATAGAATATAGTAGACACAATGCTGACTTACGTCCAGGGGGAGTAATGCTTCAAACATTCTGTATACGTGCCTTTCCTGAGAGGCCAGTATTAGACTGCGACGAACCACTGGGAGTTTACTGTAACCCTTGGAGCTTCATATTGACGATGAAACACAGAAATTGCATCGAGATTGAATATAGTAGGCACAATGCTGACTTACGTCCGGGGGGAGTAATGCTTTAAACAGTCTGTATATGTGCCGTTACTGAGAGGCCAGTATTAGATTGCGACGCACCACTGGGAGTTTACTGTAACCCTTAGAGCTTCATATTGACGATGAAACACAGAAATTGCATCGGGATTGAATATAGTAGGTACAATGTCGACTTACGTCCAAGGGGAGCAATGCTTCAAACAGTCTGTATACGTGCCTTTCCTGAGAGGCCAGTATTAGTTTGCGACGCAGCACTGGCTGTGTACTGTAACCCTTGGAGCTTCATATTGACGATGAAACACAGAAATTGCATCGGGATTGAATATAGTAGGCACAATGGCGACTTTCGTTCAGGGGGAGCAATGCTTCGAACAGTCTGTATACGTGCCTTTCCTGAGAGGCCAGTATTAGATTGCGACGCACCACTGGGTGTTTACTGTAACCCTTGGAGCTTCATATTGACGATGAAACACAGAAATTGCATCGGGATTGAATATAGTAGGCACAATGCCGAATTACGTCCAGGGGGAGTAGTGCTTCTAACAGTCTGTATACGTGCCTTTCCTGAGTGGCCAGTATTAGATTTCGACGCACCACTGGGTGTTTACTGTAACCCTTGGAAATTCATATTGACGATGATACACACAAATTGCATTGGGATTGAATATAGTAGGCACAATACCGACTTTCGTTCAGGGGGAGCAATGCTTCAAACAGTCTGTATACGTGCCTTTCCTGAGAGGCCAGTATTAGATTGCGACGCACCACTGGGTGTTTACTGTAACCCCTGGAGCTTCATAATGACGATGAAACACAGAAATTGCATCGGGATAGAATATGGTAGACACAATGCCGACTTTCGTCCAGGGGGAGTAATGCTTCAAACAATCTGTATACGTGCCCTTCTGGAGAGACCAGTATTAGACTGCGACGCACCACTGGGAGTTTACTGTAACCCTTGGAGCTTCATATTGACGATGAAACACAGAAATTGCATCGGGATTGAATATAGTAGGCACAATGCCGACTTACGTCCAGGGGGAGCAATGCTTCAAACAGTCTGTATACGTGCCGTTACAGAGAGGCCAGTATTAGATTGCGACGTACCACTGGGTGTTTACTGTAACCCTTGGAGCTTCATATTGACGATGAAACACAGAAATTGCATCGGGATTGAATATAGTAGGCACAATGCCGACTTACGTCCAGGGGGAGTAATGCTTCAAACAGTCTGTATATGTGCCGTTACTGAGAGGCCAGTATTAGATTGCGACGCACCACTGGGTGTTTACTGTAACCCTTGGAGCTTCATATTGACGATGAAACACAGAAATTGCTTCGGGATTGAATGTAGTAGGCACAATGCCGACTTACGTCCAGGGGGAGCAATGCATCAAACAGTCTGTATACGTGCCTTTCCTGAGAGGCCAGTATTAGACTGCGACGAACCACTGGGAGTTTACTGTAACCCTTGGAGCTTCATATTGACGATGAAACACAGAAATTGCATCGAGATTGAATATAGTAGGCACAATGCTGACTTACGTCCGGGGGGAGTAATCCTTTAAACAGTCTGTATATGTGCCGTTACTGAGAGGCCAGTATTAGATTGCGACGCACCACTGGGAATTTACTGTAACCCTTAGAGCTTCATATTGACGATGAAACACAGAAATTGCATCGGGATTGAATTTAGTAGGTACAATGTCGACTTACGTCCAGGGGGAGCAATGCTTCAAACAGTCTGTATACGTGCCTTTCCTGAGAGGCCAGTATTAGATTGCGTCGCAGCACTGGCTGTTTACTGTAACTCTTGGAGCTTCATATTGACGATGAAACACAGAAATTGCATCGGGATTGAATATAGTAGGCACAATGCCGACTTTCGTTCAGGGGGAGCAATGCTTCGAACAGTCTGTATACGTGCCTTTCCTGAGAGGCCAGTATTACATTGCGACGCACCACTGGGTGTTTACTGTAACCCTTGGAGCTTCATATTGACGATGAAACACAGATATTGCATCGGGATTGAATATAGTAGGCACAATGCCGAATTACGTCCAGGGGGAGTAGTGCTTCTAACAGTCTGTATACGTGCCTTTCCTGAGTGGCCAGTATTAGATTTCGACGCACCACTGGGTGTTTACTGTAACCCTTGGAAATTCATATTGACGATGATACACACAAATTGCATTGGGATTGAATATAGTAGGCACAATACCGACTTTCGTTCAGGGGGAGTAATGCTTCAAACAGTCTGTATACGTGCCTTTCCTGAGAGGCCAGTATTAGATTGCGACGCACCACTGGGTGTTTACTGCCACCCTTGGAGCTTCTTATTGACGATGAAACACAGAAATTGCATAGGGATTGAATATAGTAGGCACAATGCCGACATACGTCCAGGAGGAGCAATGCTTCAAACAGTCTGTATACGTGCCGTTACTGTGTGGTCAGTATTAGATTGCGACGCACGACTGGATGTTTACTGTAACCCTTGGAGCTTAATATTGACGATGAAACACAGAAATTGCATCGGGATTGAATATAGTAGGCAGAAGGCCGACTTACGTCCAGGGGGAGAAATGCTTCAAACAGTCTGTATATGTGCCGTTACTGAGAGGCCAGTATTAGATTGCGACGTACCACTAGGTGTTTACTGTAACCCTTGGAGCTTCATATTGACGATGAAACACAGAAATTGCATCGGGATTGAATATAGTAGGTACAATGCCGACTTACGTCCAGGGGGAGCAATGCTTCAAACAGTCTGTATACGTGCCTTTCCTGAGAGGCCAGTATTATATTGCGACGCAGCACTGGCTGTTTACTGTAACCCTTGGAGCTTCATATTGACGATGAAACACAGAAATTGCATCGGGATTGAATATAGTAGGCACAATGCCGACTTTCGTTCAGGGGGAGCAGTGCTTCAAACAGTCTGTATACGTGCCTTTCCTGAGAGGCCAGTATTAGATTGCGACGCACCACTGGGTGTTTACTGTAACCCTTGGAGCTTCATATTGACGATGAAACACAGAAATTGCATCGAGATTGAATATAGTAGGCACAATGCTGACTTACGTCCGGGGGGTGTAATGCTTTAAACAGTCTGTATATGTGCCGTTACTGAGAGGCCAGTATTAGATTGCGACGCACAACTGGGAGTTTACTGTAACCCTTAGAGCTTCATATTGACGATGAAACACAGAAATTGCATCATGATTGAATATAGTAGGTACAATGTCGACTTACGTCCAGGGGGAGCAATGCTTCAAACAGTCTGTATACGTGCCTTTCCTGAGAGGTCAGTATTAGATTGCGACGCCGCACTGGCTGTTTACTGTAACCCTTGGAGCTTCATATTGACGATGAAACACAGAAATTGCATCGGGATTTAATATAGTGGGCACAATGCCGACTTTCGTTCAGGGGGAGCAATGCTTCGAATAGTCTGTATACGTGCCTTTCCTGAGAGGCCAGTATTAGGTTGCGATGCACCACTGGGTGTTTACTGTAACCCTTGGAGCTTCATATTGACGATGAAACACAGAAATTGCATCGGGATTGAATATAGTAGGTACAATGTCGACTTACGTCCAGGGGGAGCAATGCTTCAAACAGTCAGTATACGTGCCTTTCCTGAGAGGTCAGTATTAGATTGCGACGCCGCACTGGCTGTTTACTGTAACCCTTGGAGCTTCATATTGACGATGAAACACAGAAATTGCATCGGGATTGAATGTAGTAGGCACAATGCCGACATACGTCCTAGAGGAGCAATGCTTCAAACTGTCTGTATACGTGCCGTTACTGTGTGGTCAGTATTAGACTGCGACGCACCACTGGATGTTTACTGTAACCCTTAGAGCTTCATATTGACGATGAAACACAGAAATTGCATCGGGATTGAATATAGTAGGCAGAAGGCCGACTTACGTCCAGGGGGAGAAATGCTTCAAACACTCTGTATATGTGCCGTTACTGAGAGGCCAGTATTAGATTGCGACGTACCACTAGGTGTTTACTGTAACCCTTGGAGCTTCATATTGACGATGAAACACAGAAATTGCATCGGGATTGAATATAGTAGGTACAATGCCGACTTACGTCCAGGGGGAGCAATGCTTCAAACAGTCTGTATACGTGCCTTTCCTGAGAGGCCAGTATTATATTGCGACGCAGCACTGGCTGTTTACTGTAACCCTTGGAGCTTCATATTGACGATGAAACACAGAAATTGCATCGGGATTGAATATAGTAGGCACAATGCCGACTTTCGTTCAGGGGGAGCAGTGCTTCAAACAGTCTGTATACGTGCCTTTCCTGAGAGGCCAGTATTAGATTGCGACGCACCACTGGGTGTTTACTGTAACCCTTGGAGCTTCATATTGACGATGAAACACAGAAATTGCATCGAGATTGAATATAGTAGGCACAATGCTGACTTACGTCCGGGGGGTGTAATGCTTTAAACAGTCTGTATATGTGCCGTTACTGAGAGGCCAGTATTAGATTGCGACGCACAACTGGGAGTTTACTGTAACCCTTAGAGCTTCATATTGACGATGAAACACAGAAATTGCATCATGATTGAATATAGTAGGTACAATGTCGACTTACGTCCAGGGGGAGCAATGCTTCAAACAGTCTGTATACGTGCCTTTCCTGAGAGGTCAGTATTAGATTGCGACGCCGCACTGGCTGTTTACTGTAACCCTTGGAGCTTCATATTGACGATGAAACACAGAAATTGCATCGGGATTTAATATAGTAGGCACAATGCCGACTTTCGTTCAGGGGGAGCAATGCTTCGAATAGTCTGTATACGTGCCTTTCCTGAGAGGCCAGTATTAGGTTGCGATGCACCACTGGGTGTTTACTGTAACCCTTGGAGCTTCATATTGACGATGAAACACAGAAATTGCATTGGGATTGAATATAGTAGGTACAATGTCGACTTACGTCCAGGGGGAGCAATGCTTCAAACAGTCAGTATACGTGCCTTTCCTGAGAGGTCAGTATTAGATTGCGACGCCGCACTGGCTGTTTACTGTAACCCTTGGAGCTTCATATTGACGATGAAACACAGAAATTGCATCGGGATTGAATGTAGTAGGCACAATGCCGACATACGTCCTAGAGGAGCAATGCTTCAAACTGTCTGTATACGTGCCGTTACTGTGTGGTCAGTATTAGATTGCGACGCACCACTGGATGTTTACTGTAACCCTTAGAGCTTCATATTGACGATGAAACACAGAAATTGCATCGGGATTGAATATAGTAGGCAGAAGGCCGACTTACGTCCAGGGGGAGAAATGCTTCAAACACTCTGTATATGTGCCGTTACTGAGAGGCCAGTATTAGATTGCGACGCACCACTGGGAGTTTACTGTAACCCTTGGAGCTTCATATTGACGATGAAACACAGAAATTGCATCAGGATTGAATATAGTAGGTACAATGTCGACTTACGTCCAGGGGGAGCAATGCTTCAAACAGTCTGTATACGTGCCTTTCCTGAGAGGTCAGTATTAGATTGCGACGCACCACTGGGTGTTTACTGTAACCCTTGGAGCTTCATATTGACGATGAAACACAGAAATTGCATCGGGATTGAATGTAGTAGGCACAATGCCGACCTACGTCCAGGGGGAGCAATGTTTCAAACAGTCTGTATACGTGCCTTTCCTGAGAGGCCAGTATTAGACTGCGACGAACCACTGGGAGTTTACTGTAACCCTTGGAGCTTCATATTGACGATGAAACACAGAAATTGCATCGAGATTGAATATAGTAGGCACAATGATGACTTACGTCCGGGGGGAGTAATGCTTTAAACAGTCTGTATATGTGCCGTTACTGAGATGCCAGTATTAGATTGCGACGCACCACTGGGAGTTTACTGTAACCCTTAGAGCTTCATATTGACGATGAAACACAGAAATTGCATCAGGATTGAATATAGTAGGTACAATGTCGACTTACGTCCAGGGGGAGCAATGCTTCAAACAGTCAGTATACGTGCCTTTCCTGATAGGTCAGTATTAGATTGCGACGCCGCACTGGCTGTTTACTGTAACCCTTGGAGCTTCATATTGACGATGAAACACAGAAATTGCATCGGGATTGAATATAGTAGGCACAATGCCGACTTTCGTTCAGGGGGAGCAATGCTTCGAATAGTCTGTATACGTGCCTTTCCTGAGTGGCCAGTATTAGATTTCGACGCACCACTGGGTGTTTACTGTAACCCTTGGAAATTCATATTGACGATGATACACTCAAATTGCATTGGGATTGAATATAGTAGGCACAATGCCGACTTTCGTTCAGGGGGAGCAATGCTTCAAACAGTCTGTATACGTGCCTTTCCTGAGAGGCCAGTATTAGATTGCGACGCACCACTGGGTGTTTACTGCCACCCTTGGAGCTTCTTATTGACGATGAAACACAGAAATTGCATAGGGATTGAATATAGTAGGCACAATGCCGACATACGTCCTAGAGGAGCAATGCTTCAAACTGTCTGTATACGTGCCGTTACTGTGTGGTCAGTATTAGATTGCGACGCACCACTGGATGTTTACTGTAACCCTTGGAGCTTCATATTGACGATGAAACACAGAAATTGCATCGGGATTGAATATAGTAGGCAGAAGGCCGACTTACGTCCAGGGGGAGAAATGCTTCAAACACTCTGTATATGTGCCGTTACTGAGAGGCCAGTATTAGATTGCGACGCACCACTGGGAGTTTACTGTAACCCTTGGAGCTTCATATTGACGATGAAACACAGAAATTGCATCGGGATTGAATATAGTAGGTACAATGCCGACTTACGTCCAGGGGGAGGAATGCTTCAAACAGTCTGTATACGTGCCTTTCCTGAGAGGCCAGTATTAGATTGCGACGCAGCACTGGCTGTTTACTGTAACCCTTGGAGCTTCATATTGACGATGAAACACAGAAATTGCATCGGGATGAATATAGTAGGCACAATGCCGACTTACGTCCAGGGGCAGCAATGCTTCAAACAGTCTGTATACGTGCCGTTACAGAGAGGCCAGTATTAGATAGCGACGCACCACTGGGTGTTTACTGTAACCTTTGGAGCTTCATATTGACGATGAAACACAGAAATTGCATCGGGATTGAATATAGATGGCACAATGCCGACTTACGTCCAGGGGGAGTAATGCTTCAAACAGTCTGTATATGTGCCGTTACTGAGAGGCCAGTATTAGATTGCGACGCACCACTGGGTGTTTACTGTAACCCTTGGATCTTCATACTGACGATGAAACACAGAAATTGCATTGGGATTGAATATAGTAGGCACGATGCCGACTTACGTATAGGGGGAGCAATGCTTCATACAGTTGTATACGTGCCTTTCCTGAGATTCCAGTATTAGATTGCGACGCACCACTGGGTGTTTACTGTAACCCCTGGAGCTTCATAATGACGATGAAACACAGAAATTGCATCGGGATAGAATATAGTAGACACAATGCTGACTTACGTCCAGGGGGAGTAATGCTTCAAACAATCTGCATACGTGCCTTTCCAGAGAGACCAGTATTAGACTGCGACGCACCACTGGGAGTTTACTGTAACCCTTGGAGCTTCATATTGACGATGAAACACAGAAATTGCATCGGGATTGAATATAGTAGGCACAATGCCGACTTACGTCCAGGGGGATCAATGCTTCAAACAGTCTGTATACGTGCCGTTACAGAGAGGCCAGTATTAGATTGCGACGCACCACTGGGTGTTTACTGTAACCCTTGGAGCTTCATATTGACGATGATACGCAGAAATTGCATCGGGATTGAATATAGTAGGCACAATGCCGACTTACGTCCAGGGGGAGTAATGCTTCAAACATTCTGTATACGTGCCTTTCCTGAGAGGCCAGTATTAGACTGCGACGAACCACTGGGAGTTTACTGTAACCCTTGGAGCTTCATATTGACGATGAAACACAGAAATTGCATCGAGATTGAATATAGTAGGCACAATGCTGACTTACGTCCGGGGGGAGTAATGCTTTAAACAGTCTGTATATGTGCCGTTACTGAGAGGCCAGTATTAGATTTCGACGCACCACTGGGAGTTTACTGTAACCCTTAGAGCTTCATATTGACGATGAAACACAGAAATTGCATCGGGATTGAATATAGTAGGTACAATGTCGACTTACGTCCAAGGGGAGCAATGCTTCAAACAGTCTGTATACGTGCCTTTCCTGAGAGGCCAGTATTAGTTTGCGACGCAGCACTGGCTGTTTACTGTAACCCTTGGAGCTTCATATTGACGATGAAACACAGAAATTGCATCGGGATTGAATATAGTAGGCACAATGCCGACTTTCGTTCAGGGGGAGCAATGCTTCGAACAGTCTGTATACGTGCCTTTCCTGAGAGGCCAGTATTAGATTGCGACGCACCACTGGGTGTTTACTGTAACCCTTGGAGCTTCATATTGACGATGAAACACAGAAATTGCATCGGGATTGAATATAGTAGGCACAATGCCGAATTACGTCCAGGGGGAGTAGTGCTTCTAACAGTCTGTATACGTGCCTTTCCTGAGTGGCCAGTATTAGATTTCGACGCACCACTGGGTGTTTACTGTAACCCTTGGAAATTCATATTGACGATGATACACACAAATTGCATTGGGATTGAATATAGTAGGCACAATACCGACTATCGTTCAGGGGGAGCAATGCTTCAAACAGTCTGTATACGTGCCTTTCCTGAGAGGCCAGTATTAGATTGCGACGCACCACTGGGTGTTTACTGTAACCCCTGGAGCTTCATAATGACGATGAAACACAGAAATTGCATCGGGATAGAATATGGTAGACACAATGCCGACTTACGTCCAGGGGGAGTAATGCTTCAAACAATCTGTATACGTGCCCTTCCGGAGAGACCAGTATTAGACTGCGACGCACCACTGGGAGTTTACTGTAACCCTTGGAGCTTCATATTGACGATGAAACACAGAAATTGCATCGGGATTGAATATAGTAGGCACAATGCCGACTTACGTCCAGGGGGAGCAATGCTTCAAACAGTCTGTATACGTGCCGTTACAGAGAGGCCAGTATTAGATTGCGACGTACCACTGGGTGTTTACTGTAACCCTTGGAGCTTCATATTGACGATGAAACACAGAAATTGCATCGGGATTGAATATAGTAGGCACAATGCCGACTTACGTCCAGGGGGAGTAATGCTTCAAACAGTCTGTATATGTGCCGTTACTGAGAGGCCAGTATTAGATTGCGACGCACCACTGGGTGTTTACTGTAACCCTTGGAGCTTCATATTGACGATGAAACACAGAAATTGCATCGGGATTGAATGTAGTAGGCACAATGCCGACTTACGTCCAGGGGGAGCAATGCATCAAACAGTCTGTATACGTGCCTTTCCTGAGAGGCCAGTATTAGACTGCGACGAACCACTGGGAGTTTACTGTAACCCTTGGAGCTTCATATTGACGATGAAACACAGAAATTGCATCGAGATTGAATATAGTAGGCACAATGCTGACTTACGTCCGGGGGGAGTAATCCTTTAAACAGTCTGTATATGTGCCGTTACTGAGAGGCCAGTATTAGATTGCGACGCACCACTGGGAATTTACTGTAACCCTTAGAGCTTCATATTGACGATGAAACACAGAAATTGCATCGGGATTGAATTTAGTAGGTACAATGTCGACTTACGTCCAGGGGGAGCAATGCTTCAAACAGTCTGTATACGTGCCTTTCCTGAGAGGCCAGTATTAGATTGCGACGCAGCACTGGCTGTTTACTGTAACTCTTGGAGCTTCATATTGACGATGAAACACAGAAATTGCATCGGGATTGAATATAGTTGGCACAATGCCGACTTTCGTTCAGGGGGAGCAATGCTTCGAACAGTCTGTATACGTGCCTTTCCTGAGAGGCCAGTATTACATTGCGACGCACCACTGGGTGTTTACTGTAACCCTTGGAGCTTCATATTGACGATGAAACACAGATATTGCATCGGGATTGAATATAGTAGGCACAATGCCGAATTACGTCCAGGGGGAGTAGTGCTTCTAACAGTCTGTATACGTGCCTTTCCTGAGTGGCCAGTATTAGATTTCGACGCACCACTGGGTGTTTACTGTAACCCTTGGAAATTCATATTGACGATGATACACACAAATTGCATTGGGATTGAATATAGTAGGCACAATACCGACTTTCGTTCAGGGGGAGTAATGCTTCAAACAGTCTGTATACGTGCCTTTCCTGAGAGGCCAGTATTAGATTGCGACGCACCACTGGGTGTTTACTGCCACCCTTGGAGCTTCTTATTGACGATGAAACACAGAAATTGCATAGGGATTGAATATAGTAGGCACAATGCCGACATACGTCCAGGAGGAGCAATGCTTCAAACAGTCTGTATACGTGCCGTTACTGTGTGGTCAGTATTAGATTGCGACGCACGACTGGATGTTTACTGTAACCCTTGGAGCTTCATATTGACGATGAAACACAGAAATTGCATCGGGATTGAATATAGTAGGCAGAAGGCCGACTTACGTCCAGGGGGAGAAATGCTTCAAACAGTCTGTATATGTGCCGTTACTGAGAGGCCAGTATTAGATTGCGACGCACCACTAGGTGTTTACTGTAACCCTTGGAGCTTCATATTGACGATGAAACACAGAAATTGCATCGGGATTGAATATAGTAGGTACAATGCCGACTTACGTCCAGGGGGAGCAATGCTTCAAACAGTCTGTATACGTGCCTTTCCTGAGAGGCCAGTATTATATTGCGACGCAGCACTGGCTGTTTACTGTAACCCTTGGAGCTTCATATTGACGATGAAACACAGAAATTGCATCGGGATTGAATATAGTAGGCACAATGCCGACTTTCGTTCAGGGGGAGCAGTGCTTCAAACAGTCTGTATACGTGCCTTTCCTGAGAGGCCAGTATTAGATTGCGACGCACCACTGGGTGTTTACTGTAACCCTTGGAGCTTCATATTGACGATGAAACACAGAAATTGCATCGAGATTGAATATAGTAGGCACAATGCTGACTTACGTCCGGGGGGTGTAATGCTTTAAACAGTCTGTATATGTGCCGTTACTGAGAGGCCAGTATTAGATTGCGACGCACAACTGGGAGTTTACTGTAACCCTTAGAGCTTCATATTGACGATGAAACACAGAAATTGCATCAGGATTGAATATAGTAGGTACAATGTCGACTTACGTCCAGGGGGAGCAATGCTTCAAACAGTCTGTATACGTGCCTTTCCTGAGAGGTCAGTATTAGATTGCGACGCCGCACTGGCTGTTTACTGTAACCCTTGGAGCTTCATATTGACGATGAAACACAGAAATTGCATCGGGATTTAATATAGTAGGCACAATGCCGACTTTCGTTCAGGGGGAGCAATGCTTCGAATAGTCTGTATACGTGCCTTTCCTGAGAGGCCAGTATTAGGTTGCGATGCACCACTGGGTGTTTACTGTAACCCTTGGAGCTTCATATTGACGATGAAACACAGAAATTGCATCGGGATTGAATATAGTAGGCACAATGCCGAATTACGTCCAGGGGGAGTAGTGCTTCTAACAGTCTGTATACGTGCCTTTCCTGAGTGGCCAGTATTAGATTTCGACGCACCACTGGGTGTTTACTGTAACCCTTGGAAATTCATATTGACGATGATACACACAAATTGCATTGGGATTGAATATAGTAGGCACAATGCCGACTTTCGTTCAGGGGGAGCAATGCTTCAAACAGTCTGTATACGTGCCTTTCCTGAGAGGCCAGTATTAGATTGCGACGCACCACTGGGTGTTTACTGCCACCCTTGGAGCTTCTTATTGACGATGAAACACAGAAATTGCATAGGGATTGAATATAGTAGGCACAATGCCGACATACGTCCTGGAGGAGCAATGCTTCAAACAGTCTGTATACGTGCCGTTACTGTGTGGTCAGTATTAGATTGCGACGCACCACTGGATGTTTACTGTAACCCTTGGAGCTTCATATTGACGATGAAACACAGAAATTGCATCGGGATTGAATATAGTAGGCAGAAGGCCGACTTACGTCCAGGGGGAGAAATGCTTCAAACAGTCTGTATATGTGCCGTTACTGAGAGGCCAGTATTAGATTGCGACGCACCACTAGGTATTTACTGTAACCCTTGGAGCTTCATATTGACGATGAAACACAGAAATTGCATCGGGATTGAATATAGTAGGCACAATGCCGACTTACGTCCAGGGGGAGCAATGCTTCAAACAGTCTGTATACGTGCCTTTCCTGAGAGGCCAGTATTAGACTGCAACGAACCACTGGGAGTTTACTGTAACCCTTGGAGCTTCATATTGACGATGAAACACAGAAATTGCATCGGGATTGAATATAGTAGGTACAATGCCGACTTACGTCCAGGGGGAGGAATGCTTCAAACAGTCTGTATACGTGCCTTTCCTGAGAGGCCAGTATTAGATTGCGACGCAGCACTGGCTGTTTACTGTAACCCTTGGAGCTTCATATTGACGATGAAACACAGAAATTGCATCGGGATGAATATAGTAGGCACAATGCCGACTTACGTCCAGGGGCAGCAATGCTTCAAACAGTCTGTATACGTGCCGTTACAGAGAGGCCAGTATTAGATTGCGACGCACCACTGGGTGTTTACTGTAACCCTTGGAGCTTCATATTGACGATGAAACACAGAAATTGCATCGGGATTGAATATAGATGGCACAATGCCGACTTACGTCCAGGGGGAGTAATGCTTCAAACAGTCTGTATATGTGCCGTTACTGAGAGGCCAGTATTAGATTGCGACGCACCACTGGGTGTTTACTGTAACCCTTGGATCTTCATACTGACGATGAAACACAGAAACTGCATCGGGATTGAATATAGTAGGCACAATGCCGACTTACGTATAGGGGGAGCAATGCTTCATACAGTTGTATACGTGCCTTTCCTGAGATTCCAGTATTAGATTGCGACGCACCACTGGGTGTTTACTGTAACCCCTGGAGCTTCATAATGACGATGAAACACAGAAATTGCATCGGGATAGAATATAGTAGACACAATGCCGACTTACGTCCAGGGGGAGTAATGCTTCAAACAATCTGCATACGTGCCTTTCCGGAGAGACCAGTATTAGACTGCGACGCACCACTGGGAGTTTACTGTAACCCTTGGAGCTTCATATTGACGATGAAACACAGAAATTGCATCGGGATTGAATATAGTAGGCACAATGCCGACTTACGTCCAGGGGGATCAATGCTTCAAACAGTCTGTATACGTGCCGTTACAGAGAGGCTAGTATTAGATTGCGACGCACCACTGGGTGTTTACTGTAACCCTTGGAGCTTCATATTGACGATGAAACACAGAAATTGCATCGGGATTGAATATAGTAGGCACAATGCCGACTTACGTCCAGGGGGAGTAATGCTTCAAACAGTCTGTATATGTGCCGTTACTGAGAGGCCAGTATTAGATTGCGACGCACCACTGGGTGTTTACAGTAACCCTTGGAGCTTCATATTGACGATGAAACACAGAAATTGCATCGGGATTGAATGTAGTAGGCACAATGCCGACTTACGTCCAGGGGGAGCAATGTTTCAAACAGTCTGTATACGTGCCTTTCCTGAGAGGCCAGTATTAGTCTGCGACGAACCACTGGGTGTTTACTGTAACCCTTGGAGCTTCATATTGACGATGAAACACAGAAATTGCATCGAGATTGAATATAGTAGGCACAATGCTGACTTACGTCCGGGGGGAGTAATGCTTTAAACAGTCTGTATATGTGCCGTTACTGAGAGGCCAGTATTAGATTGCGACGCACCACTGGGAGTTTACTGTAACCCTTAGAGCTTCATATTGACGATGAAACACAGAAATTGCATTGGGATTGAATATGGTGGGTACAATGTCGACTTACGTCCAGGGGGAGCAATGCTTCAAACAGTCTGTATACGTGCCTTTCCTGAGAGGCCAGTATTAGATTGCGACGCAGCACTGGCTGTTTACTGTAACCCTTGGAGCTTCATATTGACGATGAAACACAGAAATTGCATCGGGATTGAATATAGTAGGCACAATGCCGACTTTCGTTCAGGGGGAGCAATGCTTCGAACAGTCTGTATACGTGCCTTTCCTGAGAGGCCAGTATTAGATTGCGACGCACCACTGGGTGTTTACTGTAACCCTTGGAGCTTCATATTGACGATGAAACACAGAAATTGCATCGGGATTGAATATAGTAGGCACAATGCCGAATTACGTCCAGGGGGAGTAGTGCTTCTAACAGTCTGTATACGTGCCTTTCCTGAGTGGCCAGTATTAGATTTCGACGCACCACTGGGTGTTTACTGTAACCCTTGGAAATTCATATTGACGATGATACACACAAATTGCATTGGGATTGAATATAGTAGGCACAATACCGACTTTCGTTCAGGGGGAGCAATGCTTCAAACAGTCTGTATACGTGCCTTTCCTGAGAGGCCAGTATTAGATTGCGACGCACCACTGGGTGTTTACTGTAACCCCTGGAGCTTCATAATGACGATGAAACACAGAAATTGCATCGGGATAGAATATAGTAGACACAATGCCGACTTACGTCCAGGGGGAGTAATGCTTCAAACAATCTGTATACGTGCCTTTCCGGAGAGACCAGTATTAGACTGCGACGCACCACTGGGAGTTTACTGTAACCCTTGGAGCTTCATATTGACGATGAAACACAGAAATTGCATCGGGATTGAATATAGTAGGCACAATGCCGACTTACGTCCAGGGGGAGCAATGCTTCAAACAGTCTGTATACGTGCCGTTACAGAGAGGCCAGTATTAGATTGCGACGTACCACTGGGTGTTTACTGTAACCCTTGGAGCTTCATATTGACGATGAAACACAGAAATTGCATCGGGATTGAATATAGTAGGCACAATGCCGACTTACGTCCAGGGGGAGTAATGCTTCAAACAGTCTGTATATGTGCCGTTACTGAGAGGCCAGTATTAGATTGCGACGCACCACTGGGTGTTTACTGTAACCCTTGGAGCTTCATATTGACGATGAAACACAGAAATTGCTTCGGGATTGAATGTAGTAGGCACAATGCCGACTTACGTCCAGGGGGGGGTAATGTTTCAAACAGTCTGTATACGTGCCTTTCCTGAGAGGCCAGTATTAGACTGTGACGAACCACTGGGAGTTTACTGTAACCCTTGGTGCTTCATATTGACGATGAAACACAGAAATTGCATCGAGATTGAATATAGTAGGCACAATGCTGACTTACGTCCGGGGGGAGTAATGCTTTAAACAATCTGTATATGTGCCGTTACTGTGAGGCCAGTATTAGATTGCGACGCACCACTGGGAGTTTACTGTAACCCTTAGAGCTTCATATTGACGACGAAACACAGAAATTGCTTCGGGATTGAATATAGTAGGTACAATGTCGACTTACGTCCAGGGGGAGCAATGCTTCAAACAGTCTGTATACGTGCCTTTCCTGAGAGGCCAGTATTAGATTGCGACGCAGTACTGGCTGTTTACTGTAACCCTTGGAGCTTCATATTGACGATGAAACACAGAAATTGCATCGGGATTGAATATAGTAGGCACAATGCCGACTTTCGTTCAGGGGGAGCAATGCTTCGAACAGTCTGTATACGTGCCTTTCCTGAGAGGCCAGTATTACATTGCGACGCACCACTGGGTGTTTACTGTAACCCTTGGAGCTTCATATTGACGATGAAACACAGAAATTGCATCGGGATTGAATATAGTAGGCACAATGCCGAATTACGTCCAGGGGGAGTAGTGCTTCTAACAGTCTGTATACGTGCCTTTCCTGAGTGGCCAGTATTAGATTTCGACGCCCCACTGGGTGTTTACTGTAACCCTTGGAAATTCATATTGACGATGATACACACAAATTGCATTGGGATTGAATATAGTAGGCACAATACCGACTTTCGTTCAGGGGGAGTAATGCTTCAAACAGTCTGTATACGTGCCTTTCCTGAGAGGCCAGTATTAGATTGCGACGCACCACTGGGTGTTTACTGCCACCCTTGGAGCTTCTTATTGACGATGAAACACAGAAATTGCATAGGGATTGAATATAGTAGGCACAATGCCGACATACGTCCAGGAGGAGCAATGCTTCAAACAGTCTGTATACGTGCCGTTACTGTGTGGTCAGTATTAGATTGCGACGCACAACTGGGTGTTTACTGTAACCCTTGAAGCTTCATATTGACGATGAAACACAGAAATTGCATCGGGATTGAATTTAGTAGGCACAATGCCGACTTACGTCCAGGAGGAGCAATGCTTCAAACAGTCTGTATTCGTGCCGTGACAGAGAGGCCAGTATTAGATTGCGACGCAACACTGGGTGTTTACCGTAACCCTTGGAGCTTCATATTGACGATGAAACACAGAAATTGCATCGGGATTGAATATAGTAGGCACAATGCCGACTTACGTCCAGGGGGAGCAATGCTTCAAACAGTCTGTATACGTGCCTTTCCTGAGAGGCCAGTATTAGACTGCAACGAACCACTGGGAGTTTACTGTAACCCTTGGAGCTTCATATTGACGATGAAACACAGAAATTGCATCAGGATTGAATATAGTGGGTACAATGTCGACTTACGTCCAGGGGGAGTAATGCTTCAAACAGTCTGTATATGTGCCGTTACTGAGAGGCCAGTATTAGATTGCGACGCACCACTGGGTGTTTACTGTAACCCTTGGATCTTCATACTGACGATGAAACACAGAAACTGCATCGGGATTGAATATAGTAGGCACAATGCCGACTTACGTATAGGGGGAGCAATGCTTCATACAGTTGTATACGTGCCTTTCCTGAGATTCCAGTATTAGATTGCGACGCACCACTGGGTGTTTACTGTAACCCCTGGAGCTTCATAATGACGATGAAACACAGAAATTGCATCGGGATAGAATATAGTAGACACAATGCCGACTTACGTCCAGGGGGAGTAATGCTTCAAACAATCTGCATACGTGCCTTTCCGGAGAGACCAGTATTAGACTGCGACGCACCACTGGGAGTTTACTGTAACCCTTGGAGCTTCATATTGACGATGAAACACAGAAATTGCATCGGGATTGAATATAGTAGGCACAATGCCGACTTACGTCCAGGGGGATCAATGCTTCAAACAGTCTGTATACCTGCCGTTACAGAGAGGCTAGTATTAGATTGCGACGCACCACTGGGTGTTTACTGTAACCCTTGGAGCTTCATATTGACGATGAAACACAGAAATTGCATCGGGATTGAATATAGTAGGCACAATGCCGACTTACGTCCAGGGGGAGTAATGCTTCAAACAGTCTGTATATGTGCCGTTACTGAGAGGCCAGTATTAGATTGCGACGCACCACTGGGTGTTTACAGTAACCCTTGGAGCTTCATATTGACGATGAAACACAGAAATTGCATCGGGATTGAATGTAGTAGGCACAATGCCGACTTACGTCCAGGGGGAGCAATGTTTCAAACAGTCTGTATACGTGCCTTTCCTGAGAGGCCAGTATTAGTCTGCGACGAACCACTGGGAGTTTACTGTAACCCTTGGAGCTTCATATTGACGATGAAACACAGAAATTGCATCGAGATTGAATATAGTAGGCACAATGCTGACTTACGTCCGGGGGGAGTAATGCTTTAAACAGTCTGTATATGTGCCGTTACTGAGAGGCCAGTATTAGATTGCGACGCACCACTGGGAGTTTACTGTAACCCTTAGAGCTTCATATTGACGATGAAACACAGAAATTGCATTGGGATTGAATATGGTGGGTACAATGTCGACTTACGTCCAGGGGGAGCAATGCTTCAAACAGTCTGTATACGTGCCTTTCCTGAGAGGCCAGTATTAGATTGCGACGCAGCACTGGCTGTTTACTGTAACCCTTGGAGCTTCATATTGACGATGAAACACAGAAATTGCATCGGGATTGAATATAGTAGGCACAATGCCGACTTTCGTTCAGGGGGAGCAATGCTTCGAACAGTCTGTATACGTGCCTTTCCTGAGATGCCAGTATTAGATTGCGACGCACCACTGGGTGTTTACTGTAACCCTTGGAGCTTCATATTGACGATGAAACACAGAAATTGCATCGGGATTGAATATAGTAGGCACAATGCCGAATTACGTCCAGGGGGAGTAGTGCTTCTAACAGTCTGTATACGTGCCTTTCCTGAGTGGCCAGTATTAGATTTCGACGCACCACTGGGTGTTTACTGTAACCCTTGGAAATTCATATTGACGATGATACACACAAATTGCATTGGGATTGAATATAGTAGGCACAATACCGACTTTCGTTCAGGGGGAGCAATGCTTCAAACAGTCTGTATACGTGCCTTTCCTGAGAGGCCAGTATTAGATTGCGACGCACCACTGGGTGTTTACTGTAACCCCTGGAGCTTCATAATGACGATGAAACACAGAAATTGCATCGGGATAGAATATAGTAGACACAATGCCGACTTACGTCCAGGGGGAGTAATGCTTCAAACAATCTGTATACGTGCCTTTCCGGAGAGACCAGTATTAGACTGCGACGCACCACTGGGAGTTTACTGTAACCCTTGGAGCTTCATATTGACGATGAAACACAGAAATTGCATCGGGATTGAATATAGTAGGCACAATGCCGACTTACGTCCAGGGGGAGCAATGCTTCAAACAGTCTGTATACGTGCCGTTACAGAGAGGCCAGTATTAGATTGCGACGTACCACTGGGTGTTTACTGTAACCCTTGGAGCTTCATATTGACGATGAAACACAGAAATTGCATCGGGATTGAATATAGTAGGCACAATGCCGACTTACGTCCAGGGGGAGTAATGCTTCAAACAGTCTGTATATGTGCCGTTACTGAGAGGCCAGTATTAGATTGCGACGCACCACTGGGTGTTTACTGTAACCCTTGGAGCTTCATATTGACGATGAAACACAGAAATTGCTTCGGGATTGAATGTAGTAGGCACAATGCCGACTTACGTCCAGGGGGGGGCAATGTTTCAAACAGTCTGTATACGTGCCTTTCCTGAGAGGCCAGTATTAGACTGTGACGAACCACTGGGAGTTTACTGTAACCCTTGGTGCTTCATATTGACGATGAAACACAGAAATTGCATCGAGATTGAATATAGTAGGCACAATGCTGACTTACGTCCGGGGGGAGTAATGCTTTAAACAATCTGTATATGTGCCGTTACTGAGAGGCCAGTATTAGATTGCGACGCACCACTGGGAGTTTACTGTAACCCTTAGAGCTTCATATTGACGATGAAACACAGAAATTGCATCGGGATTGAATATAGTAGGTACAATGTCGACTTACGTCCAGGGGGAGCAATGCTTCAAACAGTCTGTATACGTGCCTTTCCTGAGAGGCCAGTATTAGATTGCGACGCAGTACTGGCTGTTTACTGTAACCCTTGGAGCTTCATATTGACGATGAAACACAGAAATTGCATCGGGATTGAATATAGTAGGCACAATGCCGACTTTCGTTCAGGGGGAGCAATGCTTCGAACAGTCTGTATACGTGCCTTTCCTGAGAGGCCAGTATTACATTGCGACGCACCACTGGGTGTTTACTGTAACCCTTGGAGCTTCATATTGACGATGAAACACAGAAATTGCATCGGGATTGAATATAGTAGGCACAATGCCGAATTACGTCCAGGGGGAGTAGTGCTTCTAACAGTCTGTATACGTGCCTTTCCTGAGTGGCCAGTATTAGATTTCGACGCCCCACTGGGTGTTTACTGTAACCCTTGGAAATTCATATTGACGATGATACACACAAATTGCATTGGGATTGAATATAGTAGGCACAATACCGACTTTCGTTCAGGGGGAGTAATGCTTCAAACAGTCTGTATACGTGCCTTTCCTGAGAGGCCAGTATTAGATTGCGACGCACCACTGGGTGTTTACTGCCACCCTTGGAGCTTCTTATTGACGATGAAACACAGAAATTGCATAGGGATTGAATATAGTAGGCACAATGCCGACATACGTCCAGGAGGAGCAATGCTTCAAACAGTCTGTATACGTGCCGTTACTGTGTGGTCAGTATTAGATTGCGACGCACAACTGGGTGTTTACTGTAACCCTTGAAGCTTCATATTGACGATGAAACACAGAAATTGCATCGGGATTGAATTTAGTAGGCACAATGCCGACTTACGTCCAGGAGGAGCAATGCTTCAAACAGTCTGTATTCGTGCCGTTACAGAGAGGCCAGTATTAGATTGCGACGCAACACTGGGTGTTTACCGTAACCCTTGGAGCTTCATATTGACGATGAAACACAGAAATTGCATCGGGATTGAATATAGTAGGCACAATGCCGACTTACGTCCAGGGGGAGCAATGCTTCAAACAGTCTGTATACGTGCCTTTCCTGAGAGGCCAGTATTAGACTGCAACGAACCACTGGGAGTTTACTGTAACCCTTGGAGCTTCATATTGACGATGAAACACAGAAATTGCATCGAGATTGAATATAGTAGGCACAATGCTGACTTACGTCCGGGGGGTGTAATGCTTTAAACAGTCTGTATATGTGCCGTTACTGAGAGGCCAGTATTAGATTGCGACGCACAACTGGGAGTTTACTGTAACCCTTAGAGCTTCATATTGACGATGAAACACAGAAATTGCATCAGGATTGAATATAGTAGGTACAATGTCGACTTACGTCCAGGGGGAGCAATGCTTCAAACAGTCTGTATACGTGCCTTTCCTGAGAGGTCAGTATTAGATTGCGACGCCGCACTGGCTGTTTACTGTAACCCTTGGAGCTTCATATTGACGATGAAACACAGAAATTGCATAGAGATTGAATATAGTAGGCACAATGCTGACATACGTCCTGGAGGAGCAATGCTTCAAACAGTCTGTATACGTGCCGTTACTGTGTGGTCAGTATTAGATTGCGACGCACCACTGGATGTTTACTGTAACCCTTGGAGCTTCATATAGACGATGAAACACAGAAATTGCATCGGGATTGAATATAGTAGGCAGAAGGCCGACTTACGTCCAGGGGGAGAAATGCTTCAAACAGTCTGTATATGTGCCGTTACTGAGAGGCCAGTATTAGTATGCGACGCACCACTGGGTGTTTACTGTAACCCTTGGAGCTTCATATTGACGATGAAACACAGAAATTGCATCGGGATTGAATGTAGTAGGCACAATGCCGACTTAAGTCCAGGGGGAGCAATGTTTCAAACAGTCTGTATACGTGCCTTTCCTGAGAGGCCAGTATTAGACTGCGACGAACCACTGGGAGTTTACTGTAACCCTTGGAGCTTCATATTGACGATGAAACACAGAAATTGCATCGAGATTGAATATAGTAGGCACAATGCTGACTTACGTCCGGGGGGAGTAATGCTTTAAACAGTCTGTATATGTGCCGTTACTGAGAGGCCAGTATTAGATTGCGACGCACCACTGGGAGTTTACTGTAACCCTTAGAGCTTCATATTGACGATGAAACACAGAAATTGCATCGGGATTGAATATAGTAGGTACAATGTCGACTTACGTCCAGGGGGAGCAATGCTTCAAACAGTCTGTATACGTGCCTTTCCTGAGAGGCCAGTATTAGATTGCGACGCAGCACTGGCTGTTAACTGTAACCCTTGGAGCTTCATATTGACGATGAAACACAGAAATTGCATCGGGATTGAATATAGTAGGCACAATGCCGACTTTCGTTCAGGGGGAGCAATGCTTCGAACAGTCTGCATACGTGCCTTTCCTGAGAGGCCAGTATTAGATTGCGACGCACCACTGGGTGTTTACTGTAACCCTTGGAGCTTCATATTGACGATGAAACACAGAAATTGCATCGGGATTGAATATAGTAGGCACAATGCCGAATTACGTCCAGGGGGAGTAGTGCTTCTAACAGTCTGTATACGTGCCTTTCCTGAGTGGCCAGTATTAGATTTCGACGCACCACTGGGTGTTTACTGTAACCCTTGGAAATTCATATTGACGATGATACACACAAATTGCATTTGGATTGAATATAGTAGGCACAATACCGACTTTCGTTCAGGGGGAGCAATGCTTCAAACAGTCTGTATACGTGCCTTTCCTGAGAGGCCAGTATTAGATTGCGACGCACCACTGGGTGTTTACTGTAACCCCTGGAGCTTCATAATGACGATGAAACACAGAAATTGCATCGGGATAGAATATAGTAGACACAATGCCGACTTACGTCCAGGGGGAGTAATGCTTCAAACAATCTGTATACGTGCCTTTCCGGAGAGACCAGTATTAGACTGCGACGCACCACTGGGAGTTTACTGTAACCCTTGGAGCTTCATATTGACGATGAAACACAGAAATTGCATCGGGATTGAATATAGTAGGCACAATGCCGACTTACGTCCAGGGGGAGCAATGCTTCAAACTGTCTGTATACGTGCCGTTACAGAGAGGCCAGTATTAGATTGCGACGTACCACTGGGTGTTTACTGTAACCCTTGGAGCTTCATATTGACGATGAAACACAGAAATTGCATCGGGATTGAATATAGTAGGCACAATGCCGACTTACGTCCAGGGGGAGTAATGCTTCAAACAGTCTGTATATGTGCCGTTACTGAGAGGCCAGTATTAGATTGCGACGCACCACTGGGTGTTTACTGTAACCCTTGGAGCTTCATATTGACGATGAAACACAGAAATTGCTTCGGGATTGAATGTAGTAGGCACAATGCCGACTTACGTCCAGGGGGAGCAATGTTTCAAACAGTCTGTATACGTGCCTTTCCTGAGAGGCCAGTATTAGACTGCGACTAACCACTGGGAGTTTACTGTAACCCTTGGAGCTTCATATTGACGATGAAACACAGAAATTGCATCGTGATTGAATATAGTAGGCACAATGCTGACTTACGTCCGGGGGGAGTAATGCTTTAAACAGTCTGTATATGTGCCGCTACTGAGAGGCCAGTATTAGATTGCGACGCACCACTGGGAGTTTACTGTAACCCTTAGTGCTTCATATTGACGATGAAACACAGAAATTGCATCGGGATTGAATATAGTAGGTACAATGTCGACTTACGTCCAGGGGGAGCAATGCTTCAAACAGTCTGTATACGTGCCTTTCCTGAGAGGCCAGTATTAGATTGCGACGCAGCACTGGCTGTTTACTGTAACCCTTGGAGCTTCATATTGACGATGAAACACAGAAATTGCATCGGGATTGAATATAGTAGGCACAATGCCGACTTTCGTTCAGGGGGAGCAATGCTTCGAACAGTCTGTATACGTGCCTTTCCTGAGAGGCCAGTATTACATTACGACGCACCACTGGGTGTTTACTGTAACCCTTGGAGCTTCATATTGACGATGAAACACAGAAATTGCATCGGGATTGAATATAGTAGGCACAATGCCGAATTACGTCCAGGGGGAGTAGTGCTTCTAACAGTCTGTATACGTGCCTTTCCTGAGTGGCCAGTATTAGATTTCGACGCCCCACTGGGTGTTTACTGTAACCCTTGGAAATTCATATTGACGATGATACACACAAATTGCATTGGGATTGAATATAGTAGGCACAATACCGACTTTCGTTCAGGGGGAGTAATGCTTCAAACAGTCTGTATACGTGCCTTTCCTGAGAGGCCAGTATTAGATTGCGACGCACCACTGGGTGTTTACTGCCACCCTTGGAGATTCTTATTGACGATGAAACACAGAAATTGCATAGGGATTGAATATAGTAGGCACAATGCCGACATAAGTCCAGGAGGAGCAATGCTTCAAACAGTCTGTATACGTGCCGTTACTGTGTGGTCAGTATTAGATTGCGACGCACCACTGGATGTTTACTGTAACCCTTGGAGCTTCATATTGACGATGAAACACAGAAATTGCATCAGGATTGAATATGGTAGAGCAGAAGGCCGACTTACGTCCAGGGGGAGAAATGCTTCAAACAGTCTGTATATGTGCCGTTACTGAGAGGCCAGGATTAGATTGCGACGCACCACTGGGAGTTTACTGTATCCCTTGGAGCTTCATTTTGACGATGAAACACAGAAATTGCATCGGGATTGAATATAGTAGGTACAATGCCGACTTACGTCCAGGGGGAGGAATGCTTCAAACAGTCTGTATACGTGCCTTTCCTGAGAGGCCAGTATTAGATTGCGACGCAGCACTGGCTGTTTACTGTAACCCTTGGAGCTTCATATTGACGATGAAACACAGAAATTGCATCGGGATTGAATATAGTAGGCACAATGCCGACTTTCGTTCAGGGGGAGCAGTGCTTCAAACAGTCTGTATACGTGCCTTTCCTGAGAGGCCAGTATTAGATTGCGACGCACCACTGGGTGTTTACTGTAACCCTTGGAGATTCATATTGACGATGAACACAGAAATTGCATCGGGATAGAATATAGTAGGCACAATGCCGACTTACGTCCAGGGGGAGTAATGATTCAAACAGTCTGTATACGTGCCTTTCCTGAGAGGCCAGATTGCGACGCATCACTGGGTGTTTACTGCCACCCTTGGAGCTTCATATTGACGATGAAGCACAGATATTGCATCGGGATTGAATGTAGTAGGCACAATGCCGACTTACGTCCAGGGGGAGCAATTCTTCAAACATTCTGTATACGTGCCGTTACTGTGAGGTCAGTGTTAGATTGCGACGCACCACTGGATGTTTACTGTAACCCTTGGAGCTTTATACTGACGAAGAAACACAGAAATTGCATCGGGATTGAATATAGTAGGCACAATGCCGACTTACGTAAAGGGAGAGCAATGCTTCATACAGTTGTATACGTGCCATTCCTGAGATTCCAGTATTAGATTGCAACGCACCACTGGGTGTTTACTGTAACCCCTGGAGCTTCATATTGACGATGAAACACAGAAAATGCATCGGGATTGAATATAGTAGGCACAATGCCGACTTACGTCCAGGGGAAGTAATGCTTCAAACAGTCTGTATACGTGCCTTTCCTGAGAGGCCAGTATTAGATTGCGACGCACCACTGGGTGTTTACTGTAACCTTGGAGCTTCATATTGACGATGAAACACAGAAATTGCACCGGGATTGAATATAGTAGTCACAATGCCGACTTACGTCCAGGGAGAGTAATCCTACAAACAGTCTGTATTCGTGCCTTTCCTGAGATTCCAGTATTAGATTGCGACGCACCACTGGGTGTTTACTGTAACCCCTGGAGCCTCATAATGAAGATGAAACACAGAAATTGCATCGGGATTGAATATAGTAGTCACAATGCCGACTTACGTCCAGGGGGAGCAATGCTTCACACAGTCTGTATACGTGCCGCCACTAAGTGGCCAGTATTAGATTGCGACGCACCACTGGGTGTTTATTGTAACCCTTGGAGCTTCATATTGACGATGAAACACAGAAATAGCATCGGGATTGAATATAGTAGGCACAATGCCGACTTACGTCCAGGGGGAGTAATGCTTCAAACAATCTGTATACGTGCCTTTCCTGAGAGACCAGTATTAGACTGCGACGCACCACTGGGTGTTTACTGTAACCCTTGGAGCTTCATATTGACGATGAAACACAGAAATTGCATCGGGATCGAATAAAGTAGGCACAATGCCGACTTTCGTTCAGGGGGAGCAATGCTTCAAACAGTCTGTATACGTGCCTTTCCTGAGAGGCCAGTATTAGATTGCGACGCACCACTGGGTGTTTACTGTAACCCTTGGAGCTTCATATTGACGATGAAACACAGAAATTGCATCGGGATTGAATATAGTAGTCACAATGCCGACTTACGTCCAGGGGGAGTAATGCTTCACACAGTTGTATACGTGCCTTTCCTGAGATTCCAGTATTAGTCTGCGACGCATCACTGGGTGCTTACTGTAACCCATGGACCTTCATATTGACGATGAAAAACAGAAATTGCATCGGGATTGAATATAGTGGGCACAATGCCGACTTACGTCAAGGGGGAGTAATGCTTCAAACAATCTGTATATGTGCCTTTCCTGAGAGACCAGTATTAGACTGCGACGCATCACTGGGTGTTTACTGTAACCCTTGAAGCTTCATATTGACGATGAAACACAGAAATTGCATCGGGATTGAATTTAGTAGGCACAATGCCGACTTACGTCCCGGGGGAGCAATGCTTCAAACAGTCTGTATACGTGCCGTTACAGAGCGGCCAGTATTAGATTGCGACGCAACACTGGGTGTTTACTGTAACCCTTGGAGCTTCATATTGACGATGAAAAACAGAAATTGCATCGGGATTGAATATAGTAGGCTCAATGCCGACTTTCGTTCAGGGGGAGTAATGCTTCAAAAAGACTGTATACGTGCCTTTCCTGAGAGGCCAGTATTAGATTGCGACGCACCACTGGGTGTTTACTGTAACCCTTGGAGCTTCATATTGACGATGAAATACAGAAAATGCATCGGGATTGAATATAGTAGGCACAATGCCGACTTACGTCCAGGGGAAGTAATGCTTCAAACAGTCTGTATACGTGCCTTTCCTGAGAGGCCAGTATTAGATTGCGACGCACCACTGGGTGTTTACAGTAACCTTGGAGCTTCATATTGACGATGAAGCACAGATATTGCATCGGGATTGAATGTAGTAGGCACAATGCCGACTTACGTCCAGGGGGAGCAATTCTTCAAACATTCTGTATACGTGCCGTTACTGTGAGGTCAGTGTTAGATTGCGACGCACCACTGGATGTTTACTGTAACCCTTGGAGCTTTATACTGACGAAGAAACACAGAAATTGCATCGGGATTGAATATAGTAGGCACAATGCCGACTTACGTAAAGGGAGAGCAATGCTTCATACAGTTGTATACGTGCCTTTCCTGAGATTCCAGTATTAGATTGCAACGCACCACTGGGTGTTTACTGTAACCCCTGGAGCTTCATATTGACGATGAAACACAGAAAATGCATCGGGATTGAATATAGTAGGCACAATGCCGACTTACGTCCAGGGGAAGTAATGATTCAAACAGTCTGTATACGTGCCTTTCCTGAGAGGCCAGTATTAGATTGCGACGCACCACTGGGTGTTTACTGTAACCTTGGAGCTTCATATTGACGATGAAACACAGAAATTGCATCGGGATTGAATATAGTAGTCACAATGCCGACTTACGTCCAGGGAGAGTAATGCTACAAACAGTCTGTATTCGTGCCTTTCCTGAGATTCCAGTATTAGATTGCGACGCACCACTGGGTGTTTACTGTAACCCCTGGAGCCTCATAATGAAGATGAAACACAGAAATTGCATCGGGATTGAATATAGTAGTCACAATGCCGACTTACGTCCAGGGGGAGCAATGCTTCACACAGTCTGTATACGTGCCGCCACTAAGTGGCCAGTATTAGATTGCGACGCACCACTGGGTGTTTATTGTAACCCTTGGAGCTTCATATTGACGATGAAACACAGAAATAGCATCGGGATTGAATATAGTAGGCACAATGCCGACTTACGTCCAGGGGGAGTAATGCTTCAAACAATCTGTATACGTGCCTTTCCTGAGAGACCAGTATTAGACTGCGACGCACCACTGGGTGTTTACTGTAACCCTTGGAGCTTCATATTGACGATGAAACACAGAAATTGCATCGGGATCGAATAAAGTAGGCACAATGCCGACTTTCGTTCAGGGGGAGCAATGCTTCAAACAGTCTGTATACGTGCCTTTCCTGAGAGGCCAGTATTAGATTGCGACGCACCACTGGGTGTTTACTGTAACCCTTGGAGCTTCATATTGACGATGAAACACAGAAATTGCATCGGGATTGAATATAGTAGTCACAATGCCGACTTACGTCCAGGGGGAGTAATGCTTCACACAGTTGTATACGTGCCTTTCCTGAGATTCCAGTATTAGTCTGCGACGCATCACTGGGTGCTTACTGTAACCCATGGACCTTCATATTGACGATGAAAAACAGAAATTGCATCGGGATTGAATATAGTGGGCACAATGCCGACTTACGTCAAGGGGGAGTAATGCTTCAAACAATCTGTATATGTGCCTTTCCTGAGAGACCAGTATTAGACTGCGACGCATCACTGGGTGTTTACTGTAACCCTTGAAGCTTCATATTGACGATGAAACACAGAAATTGCATCGGGATTGAATTTAGTAGGCACAATGCCGACTTACGTCCCGGGGGAGCAATGCTTCAAACAGTCTGTATACGTGCCGTTACAGAGCGGCCAGTATTAGATTGCGACGCAACACTGGGTGTTTACTGTAACCCTTGGAGCTTCATATTGACGATGAAAAACAGAAATTGCATCGGGATTGAATATAGTAGGCTCAATGCCGACTTTCGTTCAGGGGGAGTAATGCTTCAAAAAGACTGTATACGTGCCTTTCCTGAGAGGCCAGTATTAGATTGCGACGCACCACTGGGTGTTTACTGTAACCCTTGGAGCTTCATATTGACGATGAAATACAGAAATTGCATCGGGATTGAATGTAGTAGGCACAATGCCGACTTACGTCCAGGGGGAGCAATGCTTCATACAGTTGTATACGTGCCTTTCCAGAGATTCCAGTATTAGATTGCGACGCACCACTGGGTGTTTACTGTAACCCATGGAGCGTCATATTGACGATGAAACACAGAAATTGCATCGTGATTGAATATAGTAGGCACAATGCCGACTTTCGTTCAGGGGGAGTAATGCTTCAAACAGTCTGTATACGTGCCTTACCTGAGAGGCCAGTATTAGATTGCGACGCACCACTGGATGTTTACTGTAACCCTTGAAGCTTCATATTGACGATGAAACACAGAAATTGCATCGGGATTGAATTTAGTAGGCACAATGCCGACTTACGTCCCGGGGGAGCAATGCTTCAAACAGTCTGTATACGTGCCTTTCCTGAGATTCCAGTATTAGATTGCAACGCACCACTGGGTGTTTACTGTAACCCCTGGAGCTTCATATTGACGATGAAACACAGAAAATGCATCGGGATTGAATATAGTAGTCACAATGCCGACTTACGTCCAGGGAGAGTAATGCTACAAACAGTCTGTATTCGTGCCTTTCCTGAGATTCCAGTATTAGATTGCGACGCACCACTGGGTGTTTACTGTAACCCCTGGAGCCTCATAATGAAGATGAAACACAGAAATTGCATCGGGATTGAATATAGTAGTCACAATGCCGACTTACGTCCAGGGGGAGCAATGCTTCACACAGTCTGTATACGTGCCGCCACTAAGTGGCCAGTATTAGATTGCGACGCACCACTGGGTGTTTATTGTAACCCTTGGAGCTTCATATTGACGATGAAACACAGAAATAGCATCGGGATTGAATATAGTAGGCACAATGCCGACTTACGTCCAGGGGGAGTAATGCTTCAAACAATCTGTATACGTGCCTTTCCTGAGAGACCAGTATTAGACTGCGACGCACCACTGGGTGTTTACTGTAACCCTCGGAGCTTCATATTGACGATGAAACACAGAAATTGCATCGGGATTGAATAAAGTAGGCACAATGCCGACTTTCGTTCAGGGGGAGCAATGCTTCAAACAGTCTGTATACGTGCCTTTCCTGAGAGGCCAGTATTAGATTGCGACGCACCACTGGGTGTTTACTGTAACCCTTGGAGCTTCATATTGACGATGAAACACAGAAATTGCATCGGGATTGAATATAGTAGGCACAATGCCGACTTACGTCCAGGGGGAGTAATGCTTCATACAGTTGTATACGTGCCTTTCCTGAGATTCCAGTATTAGTCTGCGACGCACCACTGGGTGCTTACTGTAACCCATGGACCTTCATATTGACGATGAAAAACAGAAATTGCATCGGGATTGAATATAGTGGGCACAATGCCGACTTACGTCAAGGGGGAGTAATGCTTCAAACAATCTGTATATGTGCCTCTCCTGAGAGACCAGTATTAGACTGCGACGCACCACTGGGTGTTTACTGTAACCCTTGAAGCTTCATATTGACGATGAAACACAGAAATTGCATCGGGATTGAATTTAGTAGGCACAATGCCGACTTACGTCCCGGGGGAGCAATGCTTCAAACAGTCTGTATACGTGCCGTTACAGAGAGGCCAGTATTAGATTACGACGCAACACTGGGTGTTTACTGTAACCCTTGGAGCTTCATATTGACGAAGAAAAACAGAAATTGCATCGGGATTGAATATAGTAGGCTCAATGCCGACTTTCTTTCAGGGGGAGTAATGCTTCAAAAAGACTGTATACGTGCCTTTCCTGAGAGGCCAGTATTAGATTGCGACGCACCACTGGGTGTTTACTGTAACCCTTGAAACTTCATATTGACGATGAAATACAGAAATTGCATCGGGATTGAATATAGTAGGCACAATGCCGACTTACGTCCAGGGGGAGCAATGCTTCATACAGTTGTATACGTGCCTTTCCAGAGATTCCAGTATTAGATTGCGACGCACCACTGGGTGTTTACTGTAACCCATGGAGCTTCATATTGACGATGAAACACAGAAATTGCATCGTGATTGAATATAGTAGGCACAATGCCGACTTTCGTTCAGGGGGAGTAATGCTTCAAACAGTCTGTATACGTGCCTTACCTGAGAGGCCAGTATTAGATTGCGACGCACCACTGGATGTTTACTGTTACCCTTGGAGCTTCATATTGACGATGAACACAGAAATTGCATCGGGATTGAATATAGTAAGCACAATGCCGACTTACATCCAGGGGGAGCAATGCTTCATACAGTTATATACGTGCCTATCCTGAGATTCCAGTATTAGATTGCGACGCACCACTGGGTGTTTACTGTAACCGATGGAGCTTCATATTGACGATGAAACACAGAAATTGCATCGGGATTGAATAAAGTAGGCACAATGCCGACTTTCGTTCAGGGGGAGCAATGCTTCAAACAGTCTGTATACGTGCCTTTCCTGAGGGGCCAGTATTAGATTGCGACGCACCACTGGGTGTTTACTGTAACCCTTGGAGCTTCATATTGACGTTGAAACACAGAAATTGCATCGGGATTGAATATAGTAGTCACAATATCGACTTACGTCCAGGGGGAGTAATGCTTCATACAGTTGTATACGTGCCTTTCCTGAGATTCCAGTATTAGTTTGCGACGCACCACTGGGTGCTTACTGTAACCCATGGAGCTTCATATTGGCGATGAAACACAGAAATTACATCGGGATTGAATATAGTAGGCACAATGCCGACTTACGTGCAGCGGGAGGAAAGCTTCAAACAGTCTGAATACGTGCCTTTCCTGAGGGGCCAGTATTAGACTGCGACGCACCACTGGGAGTTTACTGTAACCCTTGGAGATTCATATTGACGATGAAACACAGAAATTGCATCGGGATTGAATATAGTAGGCACTATGCCGACTTACGTGCAGCAGGAGGAAAGCTTCAAACAGTCTGAATACGTGCCTTTTTCTGAGAGGCCAGTATTAGACTGCGACGCACCACTGGGAGTTTACTGTAACCCTTGGAGCTTCAAATTGACGATGAAACACAGAAATTGCATCGAGATTGAATATAGTAGGCTCAATGCCGACTTTCGTTCAGGGGGAGTAATGCTTCAAACAGTCTGTATACGTGCCTTTCCAGAGATTCCAGTATTAGATTGCGACGCACCACTGGGTGTTTACTGTAACCCATGGAGCTTCATATTGACGATGAACACAGAAATTGCATCGGGATTGAATATAGTAAGCACAATGCCGACTTACATCCAGGGGGAGCAGTGTTTCATACAGTTATATACGTGCCTATCCTGAGATTCCAGTATTAGATTGCGACGCACCACTGGGTGTTTACTGTAACCGATGGAGCTTCATATTGACGATGAAACACAGAAATTGCATCGGGATTGAATAAAGTAGGCGCAATGCCGACTTTCGTTCAGGGGGAGCAATGCTTCAAACAGACTGTATACGTGCCTTTCCTGAGGGGCCAGTATTAGATTGCGACGCACCACTGGGTGTTTACTGTAACCCTTGGAGATTCATATTGACGAAGAAACACAGAAATTGCATCGGGATTGAATATAGTAGGCACAATGCCGACTTACGTGCAGCGGGAGGAAAGCTTCAAACAGTCTGAATACGTGCCTTTCCTGAGAGGCCAGTATTAGACTGCGACGCACCACTGGGAGTTTACTGTAACCCTTGGAGATTCATATTGACGATGAAACACAGAAATTGCATCGGGATTGAATATAGTAGGCACAATGCCGACTTACGTGCAGCAGGAGGAAAGCTTCAAACAGTCTGAATACGTGCCTTTCCTGAGAGGCCAGTATTAGACTGCGACGCACCACTGGGAGTTTACTGTAACCCTTGGAGCTTCAAATTGACGATGATACACAGAAATTGCATCGAGATTGAATATAGTAGGCTCAATGCCGACTTTCGTTCAGGGGGAGTAATGTTTCAAACAGTCTGTATACGTGCCTTTCCTGAGAGGCCAGTATTAGATTGCAACGCACCACTGGGTGTTTACTGTAACCCTTGGTGCTTCATATTGACGATGAAACACAGAAATTGCATCGGGATTGAATATTGTAGGCATGTAGGCCAGTATTAGATTGCGACGCACCACTGGGTGTTTACTGTAACCCTTGGAGCTTCATATTGACGATGAAACACAGAAATTGCATCGGGATTGAATATTGTAGGCACAATGCCGACTTACGTCCAGGGGGAGCAATGCTTCAAACAGTCTGTATACGTGCGTTTCCTGTGAAGCCAGTATTAGATTACGACGCACCACTGGGTGTTTACTGTAACCCTTGGAAATTCATATAGACGATGAAACACAGAAATTGCAACGGGATTGAATATAATAGGCACAATGCCGACTTACGTCCAGGGGGAGCAATGCTTCATACAGTTGTATACGTGCCTTTCCTGAGATTCCAGTATTAGATTGCGACGCACCACTGGGAGTTTACTGTAACCCATTGAGCTTCATTTTGACGATGAAACACAGAAATTGCATTGGGATTGAATATAGTAGGCACAATGCCGTCTTTCGTTCAGGGGGAGTAATGCTTCAAACAGTCTGTATACGTGCCTTTCCTGAGAGGCCAGTATTAGATTGCGACGCACCACTGGGTGTTTACTGTAACCCTTGGAGCTTCATATTAACTATGAAACACAGAAATTGCATCGGGATTGAATATAGTAGGCACAATGCCGACTTTCGTTCAGGGGAAGCAATGCTTGAAACAGGCTGTATACGTGCCTTTCCTGAGAGGCCAGTGTTAGATTGCGACGCACCACTGGGTGTTTACTGTAACCCTTGGAGTTTCATATTGCTGATGAAACACAGAAATTGCATGGGGACTGAATATAGTAGGCACAATGCCGACTTTCGTTCAGGACGAGCAATGCTTCAAACAGTCTGTATACGTGCATCTCCTGAGAGGCCAGTATTAGATTGCGACGCACCACTGAGTGTTTACTGTAACCCTTGGAGCTTCATATTGTCGATGAAACACAGAAATTGCATCGGGATTGAATATAGTAGGCACAATGCCGACTTACGTCCAGGGGCAGTAATGCTTCAAACAGTCTGTATATGTGACGTTACTGAGAGGCCAGTATTAGAGTGCGACGCACCACTGGGTGTTTACTGTAACCCTTGGATCTTCATACTGACGATGAAACACAGAAATTGCATCGGGATTGAATATAGTAGGCACAATGCCGACTTACGTCCAGGGGAAACAATGCTTCACACAGTCTGTATACGTGCCGCCACTAAGTGGCCAGTATTAGATTGCGACGCACCACTGGGTGTTTATTGTAACCCTTGGAGCTTCATATTGACGATGAAACACAGAAATAGCATCGGGATTGAATATAGTAGGCACAATGCCGACTTACGTCCAGGGGGAGTAATGCTTCAAACAATCTGTATACGTGCCTTTCCTGAGAGACCAGTATTAGACTGCGACGCACCACTGGGTGTTTACTGTAACCCTTGGAGCTTCATATTGACGATGAAACACAGAAATTGCATCGGGATTGAATATAGTAGGCGCAATGCCGACTTACGTCCAGGGGGAGCAATGCTTCAAACAGTCTGTATATGTGCCGTTACAGAGAGGCCAGTATTAGATTGCGACGCACCACTGGGTGTTTACTGTAACCCTTGGAGCTTCATATTGACGATGAAACACAGGAATTGCATCGGGATTGAATATAGTGGGCAGAAGGCCGACTTACGTCCAGGGGGAGGAATGCTTCAAACAGTCTGTATATGTGCCGTTACTGAGAGGCCAGTATTAGATTGCGACGCACCACTGGGTGGTTACTGTAACCCTTGGAGCTTCATATTGACGATGAAACACAGAAATTGCATCGGGATTGAATATAGTAGGCACAATGCCGACTTACGTCAAGGGGGAGCAATGCTTCAAACAGTCTGTATACGTGCCTTTCCTGAGAGGCCAGTATTAGACTGCGACGAACCACTGGGAGTTTACTGTAACCCTTGGAAATTTATATAGACGATGAAACACAGAAATTGCAACGGGATTGAATATAATAGGCACAATGCCGACTTACGTCCAGGGGGAGCAATGCTTCATACAGTTGTATACGTGCCTTTCCTGAGATTCAAGTATTAGATTGCGATGCACCACTGGGTGTTTACTGTAACCCATTGAACTTCATTTTGACGATGAAACATAGAAATTGCATCGGGATTGAATATAGTAGGCACAATGCCGTCTTTCGTTCAGGGGGAGTAATGCTTCAAACAGTCTGTATACGTGCCTTTCCTGAGAGGCCAGTATTAGATTGCGACGCACCACTGGGTGTTTACTGTAGCCCTTGGAGCTTCATATTAACTATGAAACACAGAAATTGCATCGGGATTGAATATAGTAGGCACAATGCCAACTTTCGTTCAGGGGGAGCAATGCTTGAAACAGGCTGTATACGTGCCTTTCCTGAGAGGTCAGTATTAGATTGCGACGCACCACTGGGTGTTTACTGTAACCCTTGGAGTTTCATATTGCTGATGAAACACAGAAATTGCATGGGGATTGAATATAGTAGGCACAATGCCGACTTTCGTTCAGGAGGAGCAATGCTTCAAACAGTCTGTATACGTGCCTTTCCTGAGAGGCCAGTATTAGATTGCGACGCACCACTGGGTGTTTACTGTAACCCTTGGAGCTTCATATTGACGATGAAACACAGAAATTGCATCGGGATTGAATATAGTAGGCACAATGCCGACTTACTTCCAGGGGGAGCAATGCTTCATACAGTTGTATACGTGCCATTCCTGAGATTCCAGTATTAGATTGCGACGCACCACTGGGTGTTTACTGTAAAGCTTGGAGCTTCATATTGTGGATGAAACACAGAAATTGCATCAGGATTGAATTTAGTAGGCACAATGCCGACGTACGTCAGGGGGAGTAATTCTACAATCAGTCTGTATATGTGCCGTTACTGAGAGGCCAGTATTAGATTGCGACGCACCACTGAGTGTTTACTGTAACCCTTGGATCTTCATACTGACGATGAAACACAGAAATTGCATCGGGATTGAATATAGTAGGCACAATGCCTACTTACGTATAGGGGGAGCAATGCTTCATACAGTTGTATACGTGCCTTTCCTGAGATTCCAGTATTAGATTGCGACGCACCACTGGGTGTTTACTGTAACCCTTAGAGATTCATATTGACGATGAAACACAGATATTGCATCGGGATTGAATATAGTAGGCACAATGCCCACTTACGTCCAGGGGGAGCAATGCTTCAAACAGTCTGTATACGTGCCGCCACTAAGAGGCCAGTATTAGATTGCGACGCACCACTGGGTGTTTACTGTAACCCTTAGAGATTCATATTGACGATGAAACACAGATATTGCATCGGGATTGAATATAGTAGTCACAATGCCCACTTACGTCCAGGGGGAGCAATGCTTCAAACAGTCTGTATATGTGCCGTTACAGAGAGGCCAGTATTAGATTGCGACGCACCACTGGGTGTTTACTGTAACCCTTGGAGCTTCATATTGGCGATGAAACACAGAAACTGCATCAGGATTGAATATAGTGGGCAGAAGGCCGACTTACGTCCAGGGGGAGGAATGCTTCAAACAGTCTGTATATGTGCCGTTACTGAGAGGCCAGTATTAGATCGCGACGCACCACTGGGTGTTTACTGTAACCCTTGGAGCTTCATATTGACGATGAAACACAGAAATTGCATCGGGATTGAATATAGTAGGCACAATGCCTACTTACGTATAGGGGGAGCAATGCTTCAAACAGTCTGTAAACGTGCCTTTCCTGAGAGGCCAGTATTAGACGGCGACGAACCACTGGGAGTTTACTGTAACCCTTGGAGCTTCATATTGACGATGAAACACAGAAATTGCATCGATATTGAATATAATAAACACAATGCTGACTTACGTCCAGGGGGAGTAATGCTTCAAACAGTCTGTATACGTGCCTTTCCTGAGAGGCCAGAATTAGATTGCGACGCAGCACTGGGCGTTTACTGTAACCCTTGGAGCTTGACATTGACGATGAAACACAGAAATTGCATCGGGATTGAATAAAGTAGGCACAATGCCGACTTTCGTTCAGGGGGTGTAATGCTTCAAACAGTCTGTATATGTGCCTTTCCTGAGAGGCCAGTATTAGATTTCGATGCACCACTGGGTGTTTACTGTAACCCTTGGAGCTTCATATTGACGATGAAACACAGAAATTGCATCGGGATTGAATATAGTAGGCACAATGCCGACTTACGTCCAGGGGGAGCAATGCTTCAAACAGTCTGTATACGTGCCTTTCCTGAGAGGCCAGTATTAGATTTCGACGCACCACTGGGTGTTTACTGTAACCCTTGGAAATTCATATTGACGATGAAACACAGAAATTGCATCGGGATTGAATATAATAGGCACAATGCCGACTTACGTCCAGGGGGAGCATTGCTTCATACAGTTGTATACGTGCCTTTCCTGAGAGGCCAGTATTAGATTGCGACGCACCACTGGGTGTTTACTGTAACACTTGGACGTTCATATTAACTATGAAACACAGATATTGCCACGGGATTGAATATAGTAGGCACAATGCCGACTTTCGTTCAGGGGGAGCAATGCTTGGAACAGGCTGTATACGTGCCGTTCCAGAGAGGCCAGTATTAGATTGCGACGCACCACTGGGTGTTTACTCTAACCCTTGGAGCTTCATATTGACGATGAAACACAGAAATTACATCGGGATTGAATATAGTAGGCACAATGCCGACTTTCGTTCAGGGGGAGCAATGCTTCAAACAGTCTGTATCCGTGCCTTTCCTGAGAGGCCAGTATTAGATTGCGACGCACCATTGGGTGTTTACTGTAACCCTTGGAGCTTCATATTGACGATGAAACACAGAAATTGCATCGGGATTGAATATAGTATGCACAATGCCGACTTACGGTCAGGGGACTAATGCTTCATACAGTTGTATACGTGCCTTTCCTGAGATTCCGGTATTAGATTCCGACGCACCACTGGGTGTTTACTGTAACCCTTGGAGCTTCATATTGACGATGAAACACAGAAATTGCATCGGGATTGAATATAGTAGGCAAAATGCCGACTTACGTCCAGGGGGAGCAATGCTTCATACAGTTGTATACGTGCCTTTCCTGAGATTCCAGTATTAGATTACGACGCACCACTGGGTGTTTACTGTAACCTATGGAGCTTCATATTGACGATGAAACACAGAAATTACATCGGGATTGAATATAGTAGGCACAATGCAGACTTTCGTTCACGGGGAGTAATACCACAAACATTCATTATACGTGCCTTACCTGAGAGGCCAGTATTAGATTGCGACGCACCACTGGGTGTTTACTGTAACCCTTGGAGCTTCATATTGACTATGAAACTCTGAAATTGCATCGGGATTGAATATAGTGGGCTCAATGCCGACTTTCGTTCAGGGGGAGCAATGCTTCAAACAGTCTGTATACGTGCCTTTCCTGAGCGGCCAGTATTAGATTGCGACGCACCACTGGGTGTTTACTGTAACCCATGGAGCTTCATATTGACGATGAAACACAGATATTGCATCGGGATTGAATATAGTATGCACAATGCCGACTTTCGTTCAGGAGGAGCAATGCTTCAAACAGTCTGTATACGTGCGTTTCCTGAGAGGCCAGTATTAGATTCCGACGTACCACTGGGTGTTTACTGTAACCCATGCAGCTTCATATTGACGATGAAACACAGAAATTGCATCGGGATTGAATATAGTAGGCACAATGCAGACTTTCGTTCAGGGGGAGCAATGCTTCACACTGTCTGCACACGTGCCTTTCCTGAGAGGCCAGTATTAGATTGCGACGCACCACTGCGTGTTTACTGTAACCCTTGGAACTTCATATTGACGATGAAACACAGAAATTGCATCGGGATTGAATATAGTAGGCACAATGCCGACTTTCGTTCAGGGGGAGTAATGCTTCAAGCAGTATGTATACGTGCCTTTCCTGAGAGGCCAGGATTAGATTGCGACGCACCACTGGGTGTTTACTGTAACCCATGGAGCTTCATATTGACGATGAAACACAGAAATTGCATCGGGATTGAATATAGTAGGCACAATGCCGACTTTCGTTCACGGGGAGCAATGCTTCAAACAGTCTGTATACATGCCTTTCCTGAGAGGCCAGTATTAGATTGCGACGCACCACTGGGTGTTTACTGTAACCCATGGAGCTTCATATTGACGATGAAACACAGAAATTGCATCGGGATTGAATATAGTAGGCACAATGCCGACTTTCGTTCAGGGGGAGGAATGGTTCAAACAGTCTGTATATGTGCCTTTACTGAGAGGCCAGTATTAGATTGCGACGCACCACTGGGTGTTTACTGTAACCCATGGAGCTTCATATTGACGATGAAACACAGAAATTGCATCGGGATTGAATATAGTAGGCACAATGCCGACTTTCGTTCAGGAGGAGCAATACTTCAAACAGTCTGTATACATGCCTTTCCTGAGAGGCCAGTATTTGATTGCGACGAACCACTGGGTGTTTACTGTAATCCTTGGAGCTACATATTGACGATGAAATACAGAAATTGCATCGGGATTGAATATAGTAGGCACAATGCCGACTTTCGTTCAGGGGTAGATTTGCTTCAAACAGTCTGTATACATACCTTTCCTGAGAGGCCAGTATTACATTGCGACGCACCGCTCGGTGTTTACTGTAACCCTTGGAGCTTCATATTGATGATGAAACACAGAAATTGCATCGGGATTGAATATAGTAGGCACAATGCCGACTTACGTTCAGGGGGAGCAATGCTTCAAACAGTCTGTATACGTGCCTTTCCTGAGAGGCCAGTATTAGATTGCGACGCACCACTGGGTGTTTACTGTAACCCTTGTAGCTTCATATTGACGATGAAATACAGAAATTGCATCGGGATTGAATATAGTAGGCACAATGCCGACTTACGTCCAGGGGGAGCAATGCTTCATACAGTTGTATACGTGCCTTTCCTGAGATTCCAGTATTAGATTGCGACGCACCACTGGGTGTTTACTGTAACCCATGGTGCTTCATATAGACGATGAAACACAGAAATTGCATCGGGATTGAATATAGTAGGCACAATGCCGACTTTCGTTCAGGGGGAGTAATGCTTCAAACAGTCTGTTTACGTGCCTTTCCTGAGAGGACAGTATTAGATTGTGACACACCACTGGGTGTTTACTGTAACCCTTGGAGCTTCATATTGACTATGAAACACAGAAATTGCATCATGATTGAATATAGTAGGCACAATGCCGACTTTCGTTCACGGGGAGCAATGCTTTAAACTGTCTGTATACGTGCCTTTCCAGAGAGGCCAGTATTAGATTGCGACGCACCACTGGGTGTTTACTGTAACCCATGGAGCTTCATTTTGACGATGAAACACAGAAATTGCATCGGGATTGAATATAGTAGGCACAATGCCGACTTTCGTTCAGGGGGAGCAATGCTTCAAACAGTCTGTATATGTGCCTTTCCTCAGAGGACAGTATTAGATTGCGACGCACCACTGGGTGTTTACTGTAACCCTTGGTGCTTCATATAGACTATGAAACACAGAAATTGCATCGGGATTGAATATAGTAGGCACAATGCCGACTTTCGTTCAGGGGGAGCAATGCTTCAAACAGTCTGTATACGTGCCTTTCCTGAGATGCCAGTATTAGATTGCAACGCACCACTGGGTGTTTACAGTAACCCTTGGTGCTTCATATTGACGATGAAACACAGAAATTGCATCGGGATTGAATATAGTAGGCACAATGCCGACTTTCGTTCCGGGGGAGTAATGCTTCAAACAGTTTGTATACGTGGCTTTCCTGAGAGGCCAGTATTAGATTGCGACGCACCACTGGGTGTTTACTGTAACCCATGGAGTTTCATATTGAGGATGAAACACAGAAATTGCATCGGGATTGAATATAGTAGGCACAATGCCGACTTTCGTTCAGGGGGAGCAATGCTTCAAACAGTCTGTATACGTGCCTTTCCTGAGAGGCCAGTATTAGATTGCGACGCACCACTGGGTGTTTACTGTAACCCATGGAGCTTAATATTGACAAAGAAACACAGAAGTTGCATCGGGATTGAATATAGTATTCACAATGCCGACTTTCGTTCAGGGGGAGCAATGCTTCAAACAGTCTGTATACGTGCCTTTCCTCATAGGCCAGTATTAGATTGCGACGCACCACTGGGTGTGTACTGTAACCCTTGGAGCTTAATATTGACGATGAAACACAGATATTGCATCGGGATTGAATATAGTAGGCACAATGCCGTCTTTCGTTCACGGGTTGCAATGCTTCAAACAGTCTGTATACGTGCCTTTCCTGAGAGGTCAGTATTAGGTTGCGACGCACCACTGGGTGTTTACTGTAACCCATGGAGCTTCATATTGACGATGAACCACAGAAATTGTATCGGGATTGAATATAGTAGGCACAATGCCGACTTTCGTTCAGGGGGAGCAATGCTTCAAACAGTCTGTATACGTGCCTTACCTGAGAGGCCAGTATTAGATTGCGTCGCACCACTGGGTGTTTACTGTAACCCTTGGATCTTCATATTGACTATGAAACACAGAAACTGCATCGGGATTGAATATAGTAGGCACAATGCCGACTTTCGTTCAGGGGCAGCAATGCTTCAAACAGTCTGTATACGTGCGATTCCTGAGAGGCCAGTATTAGATTCCGACGCACCACTGGGTGTTTACTGTAACCCATGGAGCTTCATATTGACGATGAAACACAGAAATTGCATCGGGATTGAATATAGTAGGCACAATGCCGACTTTCGTTCAGGGGGAGCAATGGTTCAAACAGTCTGTATATGTGCCTTTACTGAGAGGCCAGTATTAGATTGCGACGCACCACTGGGTGTTTACTGTAACCCATGGAGCTTCATATTGACGATGAAACACAGAAATTGCATCGGGATTGAATATAGTAGGCACAATGCCGACTTTCGTTCAGGGGGAGGAATGGTTCAAACAGTCTGTATATGTGCCTTTACTGAGAGGCCAGTATTAGATTGCGACGCACCACTGGGTGTTTACTGTAACCCATGGAGCTTCATATTGACGATGAAACACAGAAATTGCATCGGGATTGAATATAGTAGGCACAATGCCGACTTTCGTTCAGGAGGAGCAATACTTCAAACAGTCTGTATACATGCCTTTCCTGAGAGGCCAGTATTAGATTGCGACGAACCACTGGGTGTTTACTGTAATCCTTGGAGCTACATATTGACGATGAAATACAGAAATTGCATCGGGATTGAATATAGTAGGCACAATGCCGACTTTCGTTCAGGGGTAGATTTGCTTCAAACAGTCTGTATACATACCTTTCCTGAGAGGCCAGTATTACATTGCGACGCACCGCTCGGTGTTTACTGTAACCCTTGGAGCTTCATATTGATGATGAAACACAGAAATTGCATCGGGATTGAATATAGTAGGCACAATGCCGACTTACGTTCAGGGGGAGCAATGCTTCAAACAGTCTGTATACGTGCCTTTCCTGAGAGGCCAGTATTAGATTGCGACGCACCACTGGGTGTTTACTGTTACCCTTGTAGCTTCATATTGACGATGAAACACAGAAATTGCATCGGGATTGAATATAGTAGGCACAATGCCGACTTACGTCCAGGGGGAGCAATGCTTCATACAGTTGTATACGTGCCTTTCCTGAGATTCCAGTATTAGATTGCGACGCACCACTGGGTGTTTACTGTAACCCATGGTGCTTCATATAGACGATGAAACACAGAAATTGCATCGGGATTGAATATAGTAGGCACAATGCCGACTTTCGTTCAGGGGGAGTAATGCTTCAAACAGTCTGTTTACGTGCCTTTCCTGAGAGGCCAGTATTAGATTGTGACACACCACTGGGTGTTTACTGTAACCCTTGGAGCTTCATATTGACTATGAAACACAGAAATTGCATCATGATTGAATATAGTAGGCACAATGCCGACTTTCGTTCACGGGGAGCAATGCTTTAAACTGTCTGTATACGTGCCTTTCCAGAGAGGCCAGTATTAGATTGCGACGCACCACTGGGTGTTTACTGTAACCCATGGAGCTTCATTTTGACGATGAAACACAGAAATTGCATCGGGATTGAATATAGTAGGCACAATGCCGACTTTCGTTCAGGGGGAGCAATGCTTCAAACAGTCTGTATATGTGCCTTTCCTCAGAGGACAGTATTAGATTGCGACGCACCACTGGGTGTTTACTGTAACCCTTGGTGCTTCATATAGACTATGAAACACAGAAATTGCATCGGGATTGAATATAGTAGGCACAATGCCGACATTCGTTCAGGGGGAGCAATGCTTCAAACAGTCTGTATACGTGCCTTTCCTGAGATGCCAGTATTAGATTGCAACGCACCACTGGGTGTTTACAGTAACCCTTGGTGCTTCATATTGACGATGAAACACAGAAATTGCATCGGGATTGAATATAGTAGGCACAATGCCGACTTTCGTTCCGGGGGAGTAATGCTTCAAACAGTTTGTATACGTGGCTTTCCTGAGAGGCCAGTATTAGATTGCGACGCACCACTGGGTGTTTACTGTAACCCATGGAGTTTCATATTGAGGATGAAACACAGAAATTGCATCGGGATTGAATATAGTAGGCACAATGCCGACTTTCGTTCAGGGGGAGCAATGCTTCAAACAGTCTGTATACGTGCCTTTCCTGAGAGGCCAGTATTAGATTGCGACGCACCACTGGGTGTTTACTGTAACCCATGGAGCTTAATATTGACAAAGAAACACAGAAGTTGCATCGGGATTGAATATAGTATTCACAATGCCGACTTTCGTTCAGGGGGAGCAATGCTTCAAACAGTCTGTATACGTGCCTTTCCTCATAGGCCAGTATTAGATTGCGACGCACCACTGGGTGTGTACTGTAACCCTTGGAGCTTAATATTGACGATGAAACACAGATATTGCATCGGGATTGAATATAGTAGGCACAATGCCGTCTTTCGTTCACGGGTTGCAATGCTTCAAACAGTCTGTATACGTGCCTTTCCTGAGAGGTCAGTATTAGGTTGCGACGCACCACTGGGTGTTTACTGTAACCCATGGAGCTTCATATTGACGATGAACCACAGAAATTGTATCGGGATTGAATATAGTAGGCACAATGCCGACTTTCGTTCAGGGGGAGCAATGCTTCAAACAGTCTGTATACGTGCCTTACCTGAGAGGCCAGTATTAGATTGCGTCGCACCACTGGGTGTTTACTGTAACCCTTGGATCTTCATATTGACTATGAAACACAGAAACTGCATCGGGATTGAATATAGTAGGCACAATGCCGACTTTCGTTCAGGGGCAGCAATGCTTCAAACAGTCTGTATACGTGCGATTCCTGAGAGGCCAGTATTAGATTCCGACGCACCACTGGGTGTTTACTGTAACCCATGGAGCTTCATATTGACGATGAAACACAGAAATTGCATCGGGATTGAATATAGTAGGCACAATGCCGACTTTCGTTCAGGGGGAGCAATGGTTCAAACAGTCTGTATATGTGCCTTTACTGAGAGGCCAGTATTAGATTGCGACGCACCACTGGGTGTTTACTGTAACCCATGGAGCTTCATATAGACGATGAAACACAGAAAATGCATCGGGATTGAATATAGTAGGCACAATGCCGACTTTCGTTCAGTGGGAGTAATGCTTCAAACAGTCTGTTTACGTGCCTTTCCTGAGAGGCCAGTATTAGATTGTGACACACCACTGGGTGTTTACTGTAACCCTTGGAGCTTCATATTGACTATGAAATACAGAAATTGCATCGGGATTGAATATAGTAGGCACAATGCCAACTTTCGTTCACAGGGAGCAATGCTTTAAACAGTCTGTATACGTGCCTTTCCTGAGAGGCCAGTATTAGATTGCGACGCACCACTGGGTGTTTACTGTAACCCATGGAGCTTCATTTTGACGATGAAACACAGAAATTGCATCGGGATTGAATATAGTAGGCACAATGCCGACTTTCGTTCAGGGGGAGCAATGCTTCAAACAGTCTCTATATGTGCCTTTCCTGAGAGGCCAGTATTAGATTGCGAAGCACCACTGGGTGTTTACTGTAACCCATCGAGCTTCATATTGACGATGAAACACAGAAATTGCATCGGGATTGAATATAGTAGGCACAATGCCGACTTTCGTTCAAGGGGAGTAATGCTTCAAACAGTTTGTATATGTGCCTTTCCTGAGAGGCCAGTATTAGATTGCGGCGCACCACTGGGTGTTTACTGTAACCCATGGAGCTTCATATTGAGGATGAAACACAGAAATTGCATCGGGATTGAATATAGTAGGCACAATGCCGACCTTCGTTCGGGGGGAGCAATGCTTCAAACAGTCTGTATACGTGCCTTTCCTGAGAGGCCAGTATTAGATTGCGACGCACCACTGGGTGTTTACTGTAACACATGGAGCTTCATATTGACGATGAAATACAGAAATTGCATCGGGATTGAATATAGTAGGCGCAATGCCGACTTTCGTTCAGTGGGAGCAATGCTTCAAACAGTCTGTATACGTGCCTTTCCTGAGAGGCCAGTATTAGATTGCGACGCACCACTGGGTGTTTACTGTAACCCTTGGAGCTTCATATTGACGTTGAAACACAGAAGTTGCATCGGGATTGAATATAGTAGGCACAATGCCGACTTTCGTTCAGGGGGAGCAATGCTTCAAACAGTCTGTATACGTGCCTTTCCTCAGAGGCCAGTAATAGATTGCGACGCACCACTGGGTGTGTACTGTAGCCCTTGGAGCTTAATATTGACGATGAAACACAGAAATTGCACGGGATTGAATATAGTAGGCACAATGCCGACTTTCGTTCACGGGTTGCAATGCTTCAAACAGTCTGTATACGTGCCTTTCCTGAGAGGTCAGTATTAGGTTGCGACGCACCACTGGGTGTTTACTGTAACCCATGGAGCTTCATATTGACGATGAACCACAGAAATTGTATCGGGATTGAATATAGTAGGCACAATGCCGACTTTCGTTCAGGGGGAGCAATGCTTCAAACAGTCTGTATACGTGCCTTTCCTGAGAGGCCAGTATTAGATTGCGTCGCACCACTGGGTGTTTACTGTAACCCTTGGAGCTTCATATTGACGATGAAACACAGAAATTGCATCGGGATTGAATACAGTAGGCACAATGCCGACTTTCGTTCAGGGGGAGCAATGCTTCAAACATTCTGTATTCGTGCCTTTCCTGAATCGCCAGTATTAGCTTGCTACGCACCACTGGGTGTTTACTGTAACCCTTGGAGCTTCATATTGACGATGAAACACAGAAATTGCATCGGGATTGAATATAGTAGGCACAATGCCGACTTCCGTTCAGGGGGAGCAATGCTTCAAACAGTCTGTATACGTGCCTTTCCTGAGAGGCCAGTATTAGATTGCGACGCACCACTGGGTATTTACTGTAACCCATGGTGCTTCATATTGACGATGAAAAACAGAAACTGCATCGGGATTGAATATAGTAGGCACAATGCCGACTACCGTCAAGGTTGAGCAATGCTTCAAACAGTCTGTGTACGTGCCGTTACAGAGAGGCCAGTATCAGATTGCGACGCACCACAGGGTGTTTACTGTAACCCTTGGAGCTTCATATTGACGATGAAACACAGAAATTGCATCGGGATTGAATATAGTAGGCACAATACCGACTTACGTGCAGGGGGAGCAATGCTTCATACAGTTGTATACGTGCCTTTCCTGAGATTCAAGTATTAGATTGCGACGCACCACTGGGTGTTTACTGTAACCCTTGGAGCTTCATATTGACGATGAAACACAGAAATTGCATCGTGATTGAATATAGTAGGCACATTCTCGAGTTACGTCCAGGGGGAGCAATGCTTTAAACGGTCTGTATTCGTGCCTTTCCTGAGAGGCCAGTATTAGATTGCGACGCACCACTGGGTGTTTACTGTCACCCTTAGAGTTTCATATTGACGATGAAACGCAGAAATTGCATCGGGATTGAATATAGTAGGCACAATGCCGACTTTCGTTCAGGGGGAGCAATGCTTCAAACAATCTGTATACGTGCCTTTCCTGAGAGGCCAGTATTAGATTGCGACGCACCACTGGGTGTTTACTGTAACCCTTGGAGCTTCATATTGAGAATAAAAGACAGAAATTGCATCGGGATTGAATATAGTAGGCAAAATGCCGACTTACGTCCAGGGGGAGTAACGCTTCAAACAGTCTGTATACGTGCCTTTCCTGAGAGGCCAGTATTAGATTGCGAAGCACCACTGGGTGTTTACTGTAACCCATCGAGCTTCATATTGACGATGAAACACAGAAATTGCATCGGGATTGAATATAGTAGGCACAATGCCGTCTTTCGTTCAAGGGGAGTAATGCTTCAAACAGTTTGTATACGTGCCTTTCCTGAGAGGCCAGTATTAGATTGCGACGCACCACTGGGTGTTTACTGTAACCCATGGAGCTTCATATTGAGGATGAAACACAGAAATTGCATCGGGATTGAATATAGTAGGCACAATGCCGACCTTCGTTCGGGGGGAGCAATGCTTCAAACAGTCTGTATACGTGCCTTTCCTGAGAGGCCAGTATTAGATTGCGACGCACCAGTGGGTGTTTACTGTAACACATGGAGCTTCATATTGACGATGAAATACAGAAATTGCATCGGGATTGAATATAGTAGGCGCAATGCCGACTTTCGTTCAGGGGGAGCAATGCTTCAAACAGTCTGTATACGTGCCTTTCCTGAGAGGCCAGTATTAGATTGCGACGCACCACTGGGTGTTTACTGTAACCCTTGGAGCTTCATATTGACAGTGAAACACAGAAGTTGCATTGGGATTGAATATAGTAGGCACAATGCCGACTTTCGTTCTGGGGGAGCAATGCTTCAAACAGTCTGTATACGTGCCTTTCCTCAGAGGCCAGTAATAGATTGCGACGCACCACTGGGTGTGTACTGTAGCCCTTGGAGCTTAATATTGACGATGAAACACAGAAATTGCACGGGATTGAATATAGTAGGCACAATGCCGACTTTCGTTCACGGGTTGCAATGCTTCAAACAGTCTGTATACGTGCCTTTCCTGAGAGGTCAGTATTAGGTTGCGACGCACCACTGGGTGTTTACTGTAACCCATGGAGCTTCATATTGACGATGAACCACAGAAATTGTATCGGGATTGAGTATAGTAGGCACAATGCCGACTTTCGTTCAGGGGGAGCAATGCTTCAAACAGTCTGTATACGTGCCTTTCCTGAGAGGCCAGTATTAGATTGCGTCGCACCACTGGGTGTTTACTGTAACCCTTGGATCTTCATATTGACTATGAAACACAGAAACTGCATCGGGATTGAATATAGTAGGCACAATGCCGACTTTCGTTCAGGGGGAGCAATGCTTCAAACAGTCTGTATACGTGCCTTTCCTGAGATGCCAGTATTAGATTGCAACGCACCACTGGGTGTTTACAGTAACCCTTGGTGCTTCATATTGACGATGAAACACAGAAATTGCATCGGGATTGAATATAGTAGGCACAATGCCGACTTTCGTTCCGGGGGAGTAATGCTTCAATCAGTTTGTATACGTGGCTTTCCTGAGAGGCCAGTATTAGATTGCGACGCACCACTGGGTGTTTACTGTAACCCATGGAGTTTCATATTGAGGATGAAACACAGAAATTGCATCGGGATTGAATATAGTAGGCACAATGCCGACTTTCGTTCAGGGGGAGCAATGCTTCAAACAGTCTGTATACGTGCCTTTCCTGAGAGGCCAGTATTAGATTGCGACGCACCACTGGGTGTTTACTGTAACCCATGGAGCTTAATATTGACGAAGAAACACAGAAGTTGCATCGGGATTGAATATAGTATTCACAATGCCGACTTTCGTTCAGGGGGAGCAATGCTTCAAACAGTCTGTATACGTGCCTTTCCTCATAGGCCAGTATTAGATTGCGACGCACCACTGGGTGTGTACTGTAACCCTTGGAGCTTAATATTGACGATGAAACACAGATATTGCATCGGGATTGAATATAGTAGGCACAATGCCGTCTTTCGTTCACGGGTTGCAATGCTTCAAACAGTCTGTATACGTGCCTTTCCTGAGAGGTCAGTATTAGGTTGCGACGCACCACTGGGTGTTTACTGTAACCCATGGAGCTTCATATTGACGATGAACCACAGAAATTGTATCGGGATTGAATATAGTAGGCACAATGCCGACTTTCGTTCAGGGGGAGCAATGCTTCAAACAGTCTGTATACGTGCCTTACCTGAGAGGCCAGTATTAGATTGCGTCGCACCACTGGGTGTTTACTGTAACCCTTGGATCTTCATATTGACTATGAAACACAGAAACTGCATCGGGATTGAATATAGTAGGCACAATGCCGACTTTCGTTCAGGGGCAGCAATGCTTCAAACAGTCTGTATACGTGCGTTTCCTGAGAGGCCAGTATTAGATTCCGACGCACCACTGGGTGTTTACTGTAACCCATGGAGCTTCATATTGACGATGAAACACAGAAATTGCATCGGGATTGAATATAGTAGGCACAATGCCGACTTTCGTTCAGTGGGAGTAATGCTTCAAACAGTCTGTTTACGTGCCTTTCCTGAGAGGCCAGTATTAGATTGTGACACACCACTGGGTGTTTACTGTAACCCTTGGAGCTTCATATTGACTATGAAATACAGAAATTGCATCGGGATTGAATATAGTAGGCACAATGCCAACTTTCGTTCACAGGGAGCAATGCTTTAAACAGTCTGTATACGTGCCTTTCCTGAGAGGCCAGTATTAGATTGCGACGCACCACTGGGTGTTTACTGTAACCCATGGAGCTTCATTTTGACGATGAAACACAGAAATTGCATCGGGATTGAATATAGTAGGCACAATGCCGACTTTCGTTCAGGGGGAGCAATGCTTCAAACAGTCTCTATATGTGCCTTTCCTGAGAGGCCAGTATTAGATTGCGAAGCACCACTGGGTGTTTACTGTAACCCATCGAGCTTCATATTGACGATGAAACACAGAAATTGCATCGGGATTGAATATAGTAGGCACAATGCCGACTTTCGTTCAAGGGGAGTAATGCTTCAAACAGTTTGTATACGTGCCTTTCCTGAGAGGCCAGTATTAGATTGCGGCGCACCACTGGGTGTTTACTGTAACCCATGGAGCTTCATATTGAGGATGAAACACAGAAATTGCATCGGGATTGAATATAGTAGGCACAATGCCGACCTTCGTTCGGGGGGAGCAATGCTTCAAACAGTCTGTATACGTGCCTTTCCTGAGAGGCCAGTATTAGATTGCGACGCACCACTGGGTGTTTACTGTAACACATGGAGCTTCATATTGACGATGAAATACAGAAATTGCATCGGGATTGAATATAGTAGGCGCAATGCCGACTTTCGTTCAGTGGGAGCAATGCTTCAAACAGTCTGTATACGTGCCTTTCCTGAGAGGCCAGTATTAGATTGCGACGCACCACTGGGTGTTTACTGTAACCCTTGGAGCTTCATATTGACGTTGAAACACAGAAGTTGCATCGGGATTGAATATAGTAGGCACAATGCCGACTTTCGTTCAGGGGGAGCAATGCTTCAAACAGTCTGTATACGTGCCTTTCCTCAGAGGCCAGTAATAGATTGCGACGCACCACTGGGTGTGTACTGTAGCCCTTGGAGCTTAATATTGACGATGAAACACAGAAATTGCACGGGATTGAATATAGTAGGCACAATGCCGACTTTCGTTCACGGGTTGCAATGCTTCAAACAGTCTGTATACGTGCCTTTCCTGAGAGGTCAGTATTAGGTTGCGACGCACCACTGGGTGTTTACTGTAACCCATGGAGCTTCATATTGACGATGAACCACAGAAATTGTATCGGGATTGAATATAGTAGGCACAATGCCGACTTTCGTTCAGGGGGAGCAATGCTTCAAACAGTCTGTATACGTGCCTTTCCTGAGAGGCCAGTATTAGATTGCGTCGCACCACTGGGTGTTTACTGTAACCCTTGGAGCTTCATATTGACGATGAAACACAGAAATTGCATCGGGATTGAATACAGTAGGCACAATGCCGACTTTCGTTCAGGGGGAGCAATGCTTCAAACATTCTGTATTCGTGCCTTTCCTGAATCGCCAGTATTAGCTTGCTACGCACCACCGGGTGTTTACTGTAACCCTTGGAGCTTCATATTGACGATGAAACACAGAAATTGCATCGGGATTGAATATAGTAGGCACAATGCCGACTTCCGTTCAGGGGGAGCAATGCTTCAAACAGTCTGTATACGTGCCTTTCCTGAGAGGCCAGTATTAGATTGCGACGCACCACTGGGTATTTACTGTAACCCATGGTGCTTCATATTGACGATGAAAAACAGAAACTGCATCGGGATTGAATATAGTAGGCACAATGCCGACTACCGTCAAGGTTGAGCAATGCTTCAAACAGTCTGTGTACGTGCCGTTACAGAGAGGCCAGTATCAGATTGCGACGCACCACAGGGTGTTTACTGTAACCCTTGGAGCTTCATATTGACGATGAAACACAGAAATTGCATCGGGATTGAATATAGTAGGCACAATACCGACTTACGTGCAGGGGGAGCAATGCTTCATACAGTTGTATACGTGCCTTTCCTGAGATTCAAGTATTAGATTGCGACGCACCACTGGGTGTTTACTGTAACCCTTGGAGCTTCATATTGACGATGAAACACAGAAATTGCATCGTGATTGAATATAGTAGGCACATTCTCGAGTTACGTCCAGGGGGAGCAATGCTTTAAACGGTCTGTATTCGTGCCTTTCCTGAGAGGCCAGTATTAGATTGCGACGCACCACTGGGTGTTTACTGTCACCCTTAGAGTTTCATATTGACGATGAAACGCAGAAATTGCATCGGGATTGAATATAGTAGGCACAATGCCGACTTTCGTTCAGGGGGAGCAATGCTTCAAACAATCTGTATACGTGCCTTTCCTGAGAGGCCAGTATTAGATTGCGACGCACCACTATGTGTTTACTGTAACCCTTGGAGCTTCATATTGAGAATAAAAGACAGAAATTGCATCGGGATTGAATATAGTAGGCAAAATGCCGACTTACGTCCAGGGGGAGTAACGCTTCAAACAGTCTGTATACGTGCCTTTCCTGAGAGGCCAGTATTAGATTGCAAAGCACCACTGGGTGTTTACTGTAACCCATCGAGCTTCATATTGACGATGAAACACAGAAATTGCATCGGGATTGAATATAGTAGGCACAATGCCGACTTTCGTTCAAGGGGAGTAATGCTTCAAACAGTTTGTATACGTGCCTTTCCTGAGAGGCCAGTATTAGATTGCGACGCACCACTGGGTGTTTACTGTAACCCATGGAGCTTCATATTGAGGATGAAACACAGAAATTGCATCGGGATTGAATATAGTAGGCACAATGCCGACCTTCGTTCGGGGGGAGCAATGCTTCAAACAGTCTGTATACGTGCCTTTCCTGAGAGGCCAGTATTAGATTGCGACGCACCACTGGGTGTTTACTGTAACACATGGAGCTTCATATTGACGATGAAATACAGAAATTGCATCGGGATTGAATATAGTAGGCGCAATGCCGACTTTCGTTCAGGGGGAGCAATGCTTCAAACAGTCTGTATACGTGCCTTTCCTGAGAGGCCAGTATTAGATTGCGACGCACCACTGGGTGTTTACTGTAACCCTTGGAGCTTCATATTGACAGTGAAACACAGAAGTTGCATTGGGATTGAATATAGTAGGCACAATGCCGACTTTCGTTCAGGGGGAGCAATGCTTCAAACAGTCTGTATACGTGCCTTTCCTCAGAGGCCAGTAATAGATTGCGACGCACCACTGGGTGTGTACTGTAGCCCTTGGAGCTTAATATTGACGATGAAACACAGAAATTGCACGGGATTGAATATAGTAGGCACAATGCCGACTTTCGTTCACGGGTTGCAATGCTTCAAACAGTCTGTATACGTGCCTTTCCTGAGAGGTCAGTATTAGGTTGCGACGCACCACTGGGTGTTTACTGTAACCCATGGAGCTTCATATTGACGATGAACCACAGAAATTGTATCGGGATTGAGTATAGTAGGCACAATGCAGACTTTCGTTCAGGGGGAGCAATGCTTCAAACAGTCTGTATACGTGCCTTTCCTGAGAGGCCAGTATTAGATTGCGTCGCACCACTGGGTGTTTACTGTAACCCTTGGATCTTCATATTGACTATGAAACACAGAAACTGCATCGGGATTGAATATAGTAGGCACAATGCCGACTTTCGTTCAGGGGGAGCAATGCTTCAAACAGTCTGTATACGTGCCTTTCCTGAGAGGCCAGTATTAGATTGCGACGCACCACTGGGTGTTTACTGTAACCCTTGGAGCTTCAAATTGACGATGAAACACAGAAATTGCATCGGGATTGAATACAGTAGGCACAATGCCGACTTCCGTTCAGGGGGAGCAATGCTTCAAACATTCTGTATTCGTGCCTTTCCTGAGAGGCCAGTATTAGATTGCGACGCACCACTGGGTGTTTACTGTAACCCATGGTGCTTCATATTGACGATGAAAAACAGAAACTGCATCGGGATTGAATATAGTAGGCACAATGCCGACTTCCGTCAAGGTTGAGCAATGCTTCAAACAGTCTGTGTACGTGCCGTTACAGTGAGGCCAGTAACAGATTGCGACGCACCACTGGGTGTTTACTGTAACCCTTGGAGCTTCATATTGACGATGAAACACAGAAATTGCATCGGGATTGAATATAGTAGGCACAATACCGACTTACGTCCAGGGGGAGCAATGCTTCATACAGTTGTATACGTGCCTTTCCTGAGATTCAAGTATTAGATTGCGACGCACCACTGGGTGTTTACTGTAACCCTTGGAGCTTCATATTGACGATGAAACACTGAAATTGCATCGTGATTGAATATAGTAGGCACATTCTCGAGTTACGTCCAGGGGGAGCAATGCTTCAAACGGTCTGTATACGTGCCTTTCCTGAGAGGCCAGTATTAGATTGCGACGCACCACTGGGTGTTTACTGTCACCTTTAGAGATTCATATTGACGATGAAACACAGAAATTGCATCGGGATTGAATATAGTAGGCACAATGCCGACTTTCGTTCAGGGAGAGCAATGCTTCAAACAATCTGTATACGTGCCTTTCCTGAGAGGCCAGTATTAGATTGCGACGCACCACTGGGTGTTTACTGTAACCCTTGGAGCTTCATATTGACGATGAAACACAGAAATTGCATCGGGTTTGAATATAGTAGGCACAATGTCGACTTTCGTTCAGGGGGAGCAATGCTTCAAACAGTCAGTATAAGTGCCTTTCCTGAGAGGCCAGTATTAGATTGCGACACACCACTGGGTGTTTACTGTAACCCATGGAGCTTCATATTGACGATGAAACACAGAAATTGCATCAGGATTGAATATAGTAGGCACAATGCCGACTTTCGTTCAGGGGGAGTAATGCTTCAAACAGTCTGTATACGTGCCTTTCCTGAGAGGCCACTATTAGACTGCGACGCACCACTGGGTGTTTACTGTAACCCGTGGAGCTTCATATTGACGATGAAACACAGAAATTGCATTGAGATTGAATATAGTAGGCACAATGCCGACTTACGTACAGGGGGAGTAATGCTTCAATCAGTCTGTATACGTGCCTTTCCTGAGAGGCCAGTATTAGATTGCGACGCAGCACTGGGTGTTTACTGTAACCCGTGGAGCTTCATATTGACGATGAAACACAGAAATTGCATTGAGATTGAATATAATAGGCACAATGCCGACTTACGTCCAGGGGGAGTAATGATTCAAACAGTCTGTATATGTGCCGTTACTGAGAGGCGAGTATTAGAATACGACACACCACTGGGTGTTTACTGTAACCCTTGGAGCTTCATATTGAGAATAAAAGACAGAAATTGCATCGGGATTGAATATAGTAGGCAAAATGCCGACTTACGTCCAGGGGGAGTAACGCTTCAAACAGTCTGTATACGTGCCTTTCCTGAGAGGCCAGTATTAGATTGCGAAGCACCACTGGGTGTTTACTGTAACCCATCGAGCTTCATATTGACGATGAAACACAGAAATTGCATCGGGATTGAATATAGTAGGCACAATGCCGACTTTCGTTCAAGGGGAGTAATGCTTCAGACAGTTTGTATACGTGCCTTTCCTGAGAGGCCAGTATTAGATTGCGACGCACCACTGGGTGTTTACTGTAACCCATGGAGCTACATATTGAGGATGAAACACAGAAATTGCATCGGGATTGAATATAGTAGGCACAATGCCGACCTTCGTTCGAGGGGAGCAATGCTTCAAACAGTCTGTATACGTGCCTTTCCTGAGAGGCCAGTATTAGATTGCGACGCACCACTGGGTGTTTACTGTAACACATGGAGCTTCATATTGACGATGAAATACAGAAATTGCATCGGGATTGAATATAGTAGGCGCAATGCCGACTTTCGTTCAGGGGGAGCAATGCTTCAAACAGTCTGTATACGTGCCTTTCCTGAGAGGCCAGTATTAGATTGCGACGCACCACTGGGTGTTTACTGTAACCCTTGGAGCTTCATATTGACGGTGAAACACAGAAGTTGCATCGGGATTGAATATAGTAGGCACAATGCCGACTTTCGTTCAGGGGGAGCAATGCTTCAAACAGTCTGTATACGTGCCTTTCCTCAGAGGCCAGTAATAGATTGCGACGCACCACTGGGTGTGTACTGTAGCCCTTGGAGCTTAATATTGACGATGAAACACAGAAATTGCATCGGGATTGAATACAGTAGGCACAATGCCGACTTCCGTTCAGGGGGAGCAATGCTTCAAACATTCTGTATTCGTGCCTTTCCTGAGAGGCCAGTATTAGATTGCGACGCACCACTGGGTGTTTACTGTAACCCATGGTGCTTCATATTGACGATGAAAAACAGAAACTGCATCGGGATTGAATATAGTAGGCACAATGCCGACTTCCGTCAAGGTTGAGCAATGCTTCAAACAGTCTGTGTACGTGCCGTTACAGAGAGGCCAGTATCAGATTGCGACGCACCACTGGGTGTTTACTGTAACCCTTGGAGCTTCATATTGACGATGAAACACAGAAATTGCATCGGGATTGAATATAGTAGGCACAATACCGACTTACGTCCAGGGGGAGCAATGCTTCATACAGTTGTATACGTGCCTTTCCTGAGATTCAAGTATTAGATTGCGACGCACCACTGGGTGTTTACTGTAACCCTTGGAGCTTCATATTGACGATGAAACACTGAAATTGCATCGGGATTGAATATAGTAGGCACATTCTCGAGTTACGTCCAGGGGGAGCAATGCTTCAAACGGTCTGTATACGTGCCTTTCCTGAGAGGCCAGTATTAGATTGCGACGCACCACTGGGTGTTTACTGTCACCCTTAGAGATTCATATTGACGATGAAACACAGAAATTGCATCGGGATTGAATGTAGTAGGCACAATGCCGACTTTCGTTCAGGGAGAGCAATGCTTCAAACAATCTGTATACGTGCCTTTCCTGAGAGGCCAGTATTAGATTGCGACGCACCACTGGGTGTTTACTGTAACCCTTGGAGCTTCATATTGACGATGAAACACAGGAATTGCATCGGGTTTGAATATAGTAGGCACAATGTCGACTTTCGTTCAGGGGGAGCAATGCTTCAAACAGTCAGTATATGTGCCTTTCCTGAGAGGCCAGTATTAGATTGCGACACACCACTGGGTGTTTACTGTAACCCATGGAGCTTCATATTGACGATGAAACACAGAAATTGCATCAGGATTGAATATAGTAGGCACAATGCCGACTTTCGTTCAGGGGGAGTAATGCTTCAAACAGTCTGTATATGTGCCTTTCCTGAGAGGCCACTATTAGACTGCGACGCACCACTGGGTGTTTACTGTAACCCGTGGAGCTTCATATTGACGATGAAACACAGAAATTGCATTGAGATTGAATATAGTAGGCACAATGCCGACTTACGTACAAGGGGAGTAATGCTTCAATCAGTCTGTATACGTGCCTTTCCTGAGAGGCCAGTATTAGATTGCGACGCAGCACTGGGTGTTTACTGTAACCCGTGGAGCTTCATATTGACGATGAAACACAGAAATTGCATTGAGATTGAATATAATAGGCACAATGCCGACTTACGTCCAGGGGGAGTAATGATTCAAACAGTCTGTATATGTGCCGTTACTGAGAGGCGAGTATTAGATTGCGACACACCACTGGGTGTTTACTGTAACCCTTGGAGCTTCATATTGAGAATAAAAGACAGAAATTGCATCGGGATTGAATATAGTAGGCAAAATGCCGACTTACGTCCAGGGGGAGTAACGCTTCAAACAGTCTGTATACGTGCCTTTCCTGAGAGGCCAGTATTAGATTGCGAAGCACCACTGGGTGTTTACTGTAACCCATTGAGCTTCATATTGACGATGAAACACAGAAATTGCATCGGGATTGAATATAGTAGGCACAATGCCGACTTTCGTTCAAGGGGAGTAATGCTTCAGACAGTTTGTATACGTGCCTTTCCTGAGAGGCCAGTATTAGATTGCGGCGCACCACTGGGTGTTTACTGTAACCCATGGAGCTACATATTGAGGATGAAACACAGAAATTGCATCGGGATTGAATATAGTAGGCACAATGCCGACCTTCGTTCGAGGGGAGCAATGCTTCAAACAGTCTGTATACGTGCCTTTCCTCAGAGGCCAGTAATAGATTGCGACGCACCACTGGGTGTGTACTGTAGCCCTTGGAGCTTAATATTGACGATGAAACACAGAAATTGCACGGGATTGAATATAGTAGGCACAATGCCGACTTTCGTTCACGGGTTGCAATGCTTCAAACAGTCTGTATACGTGCCTTTCCTGAGAGGTCAGTATTAGGTTGCGACGCACCACTGGGTGTTTACTGTAACCCATGGAGCTTCATATTGACGATGAACCACAGAAATTGTATCGGGATTGAATATAGTAGGCACAATGCCGACTTTCGTTCAGGGGGAGCAATGCTTCAAACAGTCTGTATACGTGCCTTTCCTGAGTCGCCAGTATTAGCTTGCTACGCACCACTGGGTGTTCACTGTAACCCTTGGAGCTTCATATTGACGATGAAACACAGAAATTGCATCGGGATTGGATATAGTAGGCACAATGCCGACTTCCGTTCAGGGGGAGCAATGCTTCAAACAGTCTGTATACGTGCCTTTCCTGAGAGGCCAGTATTAGATTGCGACGCACCACTGGGTATTTACTGTAACCCATGGAGCTTCATATTGACGATGAAACACAGAAATTGCATCGGGATTGCATATAGTAGGCACAATGCCGACTTTCGTTCAGGGGGAGCAATGCTTCAAACAGTCTGTATACGTGCCTTTCCTGAGAGGCCAGTATTAGATTGCGACGTACCACTGGGTGTTTACTGTAACCCTTGGAGATTCATATTGACTATGAAACACAGAAATTGCATCGGGATTGAATATAGTAGGCTCAATGCCGACTTTCGTTGAGGGGGAGCAATGCTTCAAACAGTCTTTATTTGTGCCATTCCTGAGAGGCCAGTATTAGATTGCGACGCACCACTGGGTGTTTACTGTAACCCTTGGAGGTTCATATTGACCATGAAACACAGAAATTGCATCGGGATTGAATATAGTAGGCACAATGCCGACTTTCGTTCAGGGGGAGCAATGCTTCAAACAGTCTGTATACGTGCCTTTCCTGAGAGGCAAGTATTAGATTGCGACGCACCACTGGGTGTTTACTGTAACCCATGGAGCTTCATACTGACGATGAAATACAGACATTGCATCGGGATTGAATATAGTAGGCACAATGCCGACTTTCGTTCAGGGTAAGTAATGCTTCAAACAGTCTGTATACGTGCCTTTCCCGAGAGGCCAGTATTAGATTGCGACGCACCACTGGGTTTTTACTGTAACCCATGGTGCTTCATATTGACGATGAAAAACAGAAACTGCATCGGGATTGAATATAGTAGGCACAATGCCGACTTCCGTCCAGGTTGAGCAATGCTTCAAACAGTCTGTGTACGTGCCGTTACAGAGAGGCCAGTATCAGATTGCGACGCACCACTGGGTGTTTACTGTAACCCTTGGAGCTTCATATTGACGATGAAACACAGAAATTGCACGGGATTGAATATAGTAGGCACAATACCGACTTACGTCCAGGGGGAGCAGTGCTTCATACACTTCTATACGTGCCTTTCCTGAGATTCAAGTATTAGATTGCGACGCACCACTGGGTGTTTACTGTAACCCTTGGAGCTTCATATTGACGATGAAACACAGAAATTGCATGGTGATTGAATATAGTAGGCACATTCTCGAGTTACGTCCAGGGGGAGCAATGCTTCAAACGGTCTGAATACGTGCCTTTCCTGAGAGGCCAGTATTAGATTGCGACGCACCACTGGGTGTTTACTGTCACCCTTAGAGTTTCATATTGACGATGAAACACAGAAATTGCATCGGGATTGACTATAGTAGGCACAATGACGACTTTCGTTCAGGGGGAGCAATGCTTCAAACAATCTGTATACGTGTCTTTCCTGAGAGGCCAGTATTAGATTGCGACGCACCACTGGGTGTTTACTGTAACCCTTGAAGCTTCATATTGACGATGAAACACAGAAATTGCATCGGGTTTGAATATAGTAGGCACAATGCCGACTTTCGTTCAGGGGGAGTAATGCTTCAAACAGTCTGTATACGAGCCTTTCCTGAGAGGCCACTATTAGACTGCGACGCACCACTGGGTGTTTACTGTAACCCGTGGAGCTTCATATTGACGATGAAACACAGAAATTGCATTGAGATTGAATATAGTAGGCACAATGCCGACTTACGTACAGGGGGAGTAATGCTTCAATCAGTCTGTATACGTGCCTTTCCTGAGAGGCCAGTATTAGATTGCGACGCAGCACTGGGTGTTTACTGTAACCCGTGGAGCTTCATATTGACGATGAAACACAGAAATTGCATTGAGATTGAATATAATAGGCACAATGCCGACTTACGTCCAGGGGGAGTAATGATTCAAACAGTCTGTATATGTGCCGTTACTGAGAGGCGAGTATTAGATTGCGACACACCACTGGGTGTTTACTGTAACCCTTGGAGCTTCATATTGAGAATAAAAGACAGAAATTGCATCGGGATTGAATATAGTAGGCACAATGCCGACTTCCGTCCAGGTTGAGCAATGCTTCAAACAGTCTGTGTACGTGCCGTTACAGAGAGGCCAGGATCAGATTGCGACGCACCACTGGGTGTTTACTGTAACCCTTGGAGCTTCATATTGACGATGAAACACAGAAATTGCATCGGGATTGAATATAGTAGGCACAATACCGACTTACGTCCAGGGGGAGCAGTGCTTCATACAGTTGTATACGTGCCTTTCCTGAGATTCAAGTATTAGATTGCGACGCACCACTGGGTGTTCACTGTAACCCTTGGAGCTTCATATTGACGATGAAACACAGAAATTGCATCGTGATTGAATATAGTAAGCACAATCTCGAGTTACGTCCAGGGGGAGCAATGCTTCAAACGGTCTGTATACGTGCCTTTCCTGAGAGGCCAGTATTAGATTGCAACGCACCACTGGGTGTTTACTGTCACCCTTAGAGTTTCATATTGACGATGAAACACAGAAATTGCATCGGGATTGAATATAGTAGACACAATGTCGACTTTCGTTCAGGGGGAGCAATGCTTCAAACAGTCAGTATATGTGCCTTTCCTGAGAGGCCAGTATTAGATTGCGACACACCACTGGGTGTTTACTGTAACACATGGAGCTTCATATTGACGATGAAACACAGAAATTGCATCAGGATTGAATATAGTAGGCACAATGCCGACTTTCGTTCAGGGGGAGTAATGCTTCAAACAGTCTGTATACGTGCCTTTCCTGAGAGGCCACTATTAGACTGCGACGCACCACTGGGTGTTTACTGTAACCCGTAGAGCTTCATATTGACGATGAAACACAGAAATTGCATTGAGATTGAATATAGTAGGCACAATGCCGACTTACGTACAAGGGGAGTAATGCTACTATCAGTCTGTATACGTGCCTGTCCTGAGAGGCCAGTATTAGATTGCGACGCAGCACTGGGTGTTTACTGTAACCCGTGGAGCTTCATATTGACGATGAAACACAGAAATTGCATTGAGATTGAATATAATAGGCACAATGCCGACTTACGTCCAGGGGGAGTAATGATTCAAACAGTCTGTATATGTGCCGTTACTGAGAGGCGAATATTAGATTGCGACACACCACTGGGTGTTTACTGTAACCCTTGGAGCTTCATATTGAGAATAAAAGACAGAAATTGAATCGGGATTGAATATAATAGGCAAAATGCCGACTTACGTCCAGGAGGAGTAACGCTTCAAACTGTCTGTATACGTGCCTTTCCTAAAAGGCCAGTATTAGATTGCGAAGCACCACTGGGTATTTACTGTAACACTTGGAGCTTCATATTGACGAAAAACACAGAAATGGCATCGGGATTGAATATAGTTGGCACAATGCCGACTTACGTCCAGGGAGAGTAATGCTACAAACAGTCTGTATACGTGCCTTTCCTGAGAAGCCAGTATTAGATTGCAACGCACCACTGGGTGTTTACTGTAACCCTTGGAGCTTCATATTCAGGATGAAACACAGATATTGCATCGGGATTGAATATAGTAGGCGCAATGCCAACTTACGTCTAGGGGGAGCAATGCTTCAAACAGTCTGTGTACGTGCCTTTCCTGAGAGGCCAGTATTAGATTGCGACGCACCACTGGGTGTTTACTGTAACCCTTGGAGCTTCATATTGACGATGAAACACAGAAATTGCATTGCGATTGAATATAGTAGGCACAATGCCGACTTACGTACAGGGGGAGTAATGCTTCAATCAGTCTGTATACGTGCCATTACTGAGAGGCCAGTATTAGATTGCGACGCACCTCTGGGAGTTTTCTGTTCTTCTTGGAGCTTCATATTGACGATGAAACACAGAAATTGCATTGGGATTGAATGTAGTAGGCACAATGCCGACTTACGTCCAGGGGGAGTAATGCTTCAAACAGTCTGTATACGTGGTTTTCCTGAGAGGCCAGTATTAGATTGCGACGCACCACTGGGTGTTTACTGTAACCCTTGGAGCTTCATATTGACGATGAAACACAGAAATTGCATCGGGATTGAATATAGTAGGCACATAGCCGACTTACGTCCAGGGGGAGCAATGCTTCAAGCAGTCTGGATATGTGCCGTTACTGAGGGGCCAGTATTAGATTCCGACGCACCACTGGGTGTTTACTGTAACCCTTGGAGCTTCATATTGACGATGAAACACAGAAATTGGATCGGCATTGAATACATTGGGCACAATGCCGACTTTCGTTCAGGGGGAGCAATGCTTCAAACAGTCTGTATACGTGCCTTTCCTGAGAGGCCAGTATTAGATTGCGACGCACCACTGGGTGTTTACTGTAACCCTTGGAGCTTCATATTGACGAAGAAACACAGAAATTGCATCGGGATTGAATATAGTAGGCACAATGCCGACTTCCGTTCACGGGGCGCAATGCTTCAAACAGTCTGTATACGTGCCTTTCCTGAGAGGCCAGTATTAGATTGCGACGCACCACTGGGTGTTTACTGTAACCCATGGGGCTTCATATTGACGATGAAACACAGAAACTGCATCGGGATTGAATATTGTAGGCACAATGCCGACTTTCGTTCAGGGGGAGTAATGCTTCAAACAGTCTGTATACGTGCCTTTCCTGAGAGGCCAGTATTAGATTGCGACACAGCACTGGGTGTTTACTGTAACCCGTGGAGCTTCATATTGACGATGAAACACAGAAATTGCATTGAGATTGAATATAATAGGCACAATGCCGACTTACGTCCAGGGGGAGTAATGATTCAAACAGTCGGTATATGTGCCGTTACTGAGAGGCGAGTATTAGATTGCGACACACCACTGGGTGTTTACTGTAACCCTTGGAGCTTCATATTGAGAATAAAAGACAGAAATTGCATCGGGATTGAATATAGTAGGCAAAATGCCGACTTACGTCCAGGGGGAGTAACGCTTCAAACAGTCTGTATACGTGCCTTTCCTGAGAGGCCAGTATTAGATTGCGAAGCACCACTGGGTGTTTACTGTAACCCATCGAGCTTCATATTGACGATGAAACACAGAAATTGCATCGGGATTGAATATAGTAGGCACAATGCCGACTTTCGTTCAAGGGGAGTAATGCTTCAAACAGTTTGTATACGTGCCTTTCCTGAGAGGCCAGTATTAGATTGCGACGCACCACTGGGTGTTTACTGTAACCCATGGAGCTACATATTGAGGATGAAACACAGAAATTGCATCGGGATTGAATATAGTAGGCACAATGCCGACCTTCGTTCGGGGGGAGCAATGCTTCAAACAGTCAGTATACGTGCCTTTCCTGAGAGGCCAGTATTAGATTGCGACGCACCACTGAGTGTTTACTGTAACACATGGAGCTTCATATTGACGATGAAATACAGAAATTGCATCGGGATTGAATATAGTAGGCGCAATGCCGACTTTCGTTCAAGGGGAGCAATGCTTCAAACAGTCTGTATACGTGCCTTTCCTGAGAGGCCAGTATTAGATTGCGACGCACCACTGGGTGTTTACTGTAACCCTTGGAGCTTCATATTGACGGTGAAACACAGAAGTTGCATCGGGATTGAATATAGTAGGCACAATGCCGACTTTCGTTCAGGGGGAGCAATGCTTCAAACAGTCAGTATACGTGCCTTTCCTCAGAGGCCAGTAATAGATTGCGACGCACCACTGGGTGTGTACTGTAGCCCTTGGAGCTTAATATTGACGATGAAACACAGAAATTGCACGGGATTGAATATAGTAGGCACAATGCCGACTTACGTTCACGGGTTGCAATGCTTCAAACAGTCTGTATACGTGCCTTTGCTGAGAGGTCAGGATTAGGTTGCGACGCACCACTGGGTGTTTACTGTAACCCATGGAGCTTCATATTGACGGTGAACCACAGAAATTGTATCGGGATTGAATATAGTAGGCACAATGCCGACTTTCATTCAGGGGGAGCAATGCTTCAAACAGTCTGTATACGTGCCTTTCCTGAGAGGCCAGTATTAGATTGCGTCGCACCACTGGGTGTTTACTGTAACCCTTGGATCTTCATATTGACTATGAAACACAGAAACTGCATCGGGATTGAATATAGTAGGCACAATGCCGACTTTCGTTCAGGGGGAGCAATGCTTCAAACAGTCTGTATACGTGCCTTTCCTGAGAGGCCAGTATTAGATTGCGACGCACCACTGGGTCTTTACTGTAACCCTTGGAGCTTCAAATTGACGATGAAACACAGAAATTGCATCGGGATTGAATACAGTAGGCACAATGCCGACTTTCGTTCAGGGGGAGCAATGCTTCAAACATTCTGTATTCGTGACTTTCCTGAGTCGCCAGTATTAGCTTGTTACGCACCACTGGGTGTTCACTGTAACCCTTGGAGCTTCATATTGACGATGAAACACAGAAATTGCATCGGGATTGGATATAGTAGGCTCAATGCCGACTTCCGTTCAGGGGGAGCAATGCTTCAAACAGTCTGTATACGTGCCTTTCCTGAGAGGCCAGTATTAGATTGCGACGCACCACTGGGTATTTACTGTAACCCATGGAGCTTCATATTGCCGATGAAACACAGAAATTGCATCGGGATTGCATATAGTAGGCACAATGCCGACTTTCGTTCAGGGGGAGCAATGCTTCAAACATTCTGTATACGTGCCTCTCCTGAGAGGCCAGTATTAGATTGCGACGTACCACTGGGTGTTTACTGTAACCCTTGGAGATTCATATTGACTATGAAACACAGAAATTGCATCGGGATTGAATATAGTAGGCTCAATGCCGACTTTCGTTGAGGGGGAGCAATGCTTCAAACAGTCTTTATTTGTGCCATTCCTGAGAGGCCAGTATTAGATTGCGACGCACCACTGGGTGTTTACTGTAACCCTTGGAGGTTCATATTGACGATGAAACACAGAAATTGCATCGGGATTGAATATAGTAGGCACAATGCCGACTTTCGTTCAGGGGGAGCAATGCTTCAAACAGTCTGTATACGTGCCTTTCCTGAGAGGCAAGTATTAGATTGCGACGCACCACTGGGTGTTTACTGTAACCCTTGGAGCTTCATATTGACGATGAAACACAGAAATTGCATCGGGATTGAATATAGTAGGCACAATACCGACTTACGTCCAGGGGGAGCAGTGCCTCCTACAGTTGTATACGTGCCTTTCCTGAGATTCAAGTATTAGATTGCGACGCACCACTGGGTGTTTACTGTAACCCTTGGAGCTTCATATTGACGATGAAACACAGAAATTGCATCGTGATTGATTATAGTAGGCACATTCTCGAGTTACGTCCAGGGGGAGCAATGCTTCAAACGGTCTGTATACGTGCCTTTCCTGAGAGGCCAGTATTAGATTGCAACGCACCACTGGGTGTTTACTGTCACCCTTAGAGTTTCATATTGACGATGAAACACAGAAATTGCATCGGGATTGAATATAGTAGGCACAATGTCGACTTTCGTTCAGGGGGAGCAATGCTTCAAACAGTCAGTATATGTGCCTTTCCTGAGAGGCCAGTATTAGATTGCGACACACCACTGGGTGTTTACTGTAACACATGGAGCTTCATATTGACGATGAAACACAGAAATTGCTTCAGGATTGAATATAGGAGGCACAATGCCGACTTTCGTTCAGGGGGAGTAATGCTTCAAACAGTCTGTATACGTGCCTTTCCTGAGAGGCCACTATTAGACTGCGACGCACCACTGGGTGTTTACTGTAACCCGTGGAGCTTCATATTGACGATGAAACACAGAAATTGCATTGAGATTGAATATAGTAGGCACAATGCCGACTTACGTACAGGGGGAGTAATGCTTCTATCAGTCTGTATACGTGCCTGTCCTGAGAGGCCAGTATTAGATTGCGACGCAGCACTGGGTGTTTCCTGTAACCCGTGGAGCTTCATATTGACGATGAAACACAGAAATTGCATTGAGATTGAATATAATAGGCACAATGCCGACTTACGTCCAGGGGGAGTAATGATTCAAACAGTCTGTATATGTGCCGTTACTGAGAGGCGAATATTAGATTGCGACACACCACTGGGTGTTTACTGTAACCCTTGGAGCTTCATATTGAGAATAAAAGACAGAAATTCCATCGGGATTGAATATAGTAGGCAAAATGCCGACTTACGTCCAGGAGGAGTAACGCTTCAAACAGTCTGTATGCGTGCCTTTCCTAAAAGGCCAGTATTAGATTGCGAAGCACCACCGGGTATTTACTGTAACACTTGGAGCTTCATATTGACGAAAAACACAGAAATGGCATCGGGATTGAATATAGTAGGCACAATGCCGACTTACGTCCAGGGAGAGTAATGCTACAAACAGTCTGTATACGTGCCTTTCCTGAGAAGCCAGTATTAGATTGCAACGCACCACTGGGTGTTTACTGTAACAATTGGAGCTTCATATTCAGGATGAAACACAGATATTGCATCGGGATTGAATATAGTAGGCGCAATGCCAACTTACGTCTAGGGGGAGCAATGCTTCAAACAGTCTGTGTACGTGCCTTTCCTGAGAGGCCAGTATTAGATTGCGACGCACCACTGGGTGTTTACTGTAACCCTTGGAGCTTCATATTGACGATGATACACAGAAATTGCATTGAGATTGAATACAGTAGGCACAATGCCGACTTACGTACAGGGGGAGTAATGCTTCAATCAGTCTGTATACGTGCCGTTACTGAGAGGCCAGTATTAGATTGCGACGCACCTCTGGGTGTTTTCTGTAACTCTTGGAGCTTCATATTGACGATGAAACACAGAAATTGCATTGGGATTGAATGTAGTAGGCACAATGCCGACTTACGTCCAGGGGGAGTAATGCTTCAAACAGTCTGTATACGTGGCTTTCCTGAGAGGCCAGTATTAGATTGCGACGCACCACTGGGTGTTTACTGTAACACTTGGAGATTCATATTGACGATGAAACACAGAAATTGCATCGGGATTGAATATAGTAGGCACAAAGCCGACTTACGTCCAGGGGGAGCAATGCTTCAAACAGTCTGTATATGTGCCGTTACTGAGGGGCCAGTATTAGATTCCGACGCACCACTGGGTGTTTACTGTAACCCTTGGAGCTTCATATTGACGATGAAACACAGAAATTGGATCGGCATTGAATACATTGGGCACAATGCCGACTTTCGTTCAGGTTGAGCAATGCTTCAAACAGTCTGTATACGTGCCTTTCCTGAGAGGCCAGTATTAGATTGCGACGCACCACTGGGTGTTTACTGTAACCCTTGGAGCTTCATATTGACGAAGAAACACAGAAATTGCATCGGGATTCAATATAGTAGGCACAATGCCGACTTTCGTTCACGGGGAGCAATGCTTCAAACAGTCTGTATACGTGCCTTTCCTGAGAGGCCAGTATTAGATTGCGATGCACCACTGGGTGTTTACTGTAACCCATGGAGCTTCATATTGGCGATGAAACACAGAAATTGCATCGGGATTGAATATAGTAGGCACAATGCCGACTCTCGTTCAGGGGGAGCAATGCTTCAAACAGTCTGTAAACGTGCCTTCCTGAGAGGCCAGTATTATATTGCGACGCACCACTGGGTGTTTACTGTAACCCATGGAGCTTCATATTGACGATGAAACACAGAAATTGCATCGGGATTGAATATAGTAGGCACAATGCCGACTTTCGTTCAGTGGGGAGCAATGTTCAAACAGTCTGTATACGTGCCTTTCCTGAGAGGCCAGTATTAGATTGCGACGCACCACTGGGTGTTTACTGTTACCCTTGGAGCTTCATATTGACGATGAAACACAGAAATTGCATCGGGATTGAATATAGTAGGCACAATGCCGACTTACGTCCAGGGGGAGCAATGCTTCATACAGTTGTATACGTGCCTTTCCTGAGATTCCACTATTAGATTGCGACGCACGACTGGGTGTTTACTGTAACCCGTGGAGCCTCATATTGACGATGAAACGCAGAAATTGCATCGGGATTGAATATAGTAGGCACAATGCCTCCTTTCGTTCAGGGGGAGCAATGCTTCAATCAGTCTGTATACGTGCCTTTCCTGAGAGGCCAGTATTAAATTGCGTAGCACCACTGGGTGTTTACTGTAACCCTTGGAGCTTCATATTGACGATGAAACACAGAAATTGCTTCGGGATTGAATATAGTAGGCACAATGCCGACTTTCGTTCAGGGGGAGCAATGCTTCAAACAGTCTGTATACGTGCCTTTCCTGAGAGGCCAGTATTAGATTGCGACGTACCACTGGGTGTTTACTGTAACCCTTGGAGCTTCATATTGACGATGAAACACAGAAATTGCATCGGGATTGAATATAGTAGGCACAATGCCGACTTTCGTTCAGGGGGAGCTATGCTTCAAACAGTCTGTATACGTGCCTTTCCTGAGAGGCCAGTATTAGAGTGCGACGCACCACTGGGTGTTTACTGTAACCCTTGGAGTTTCATATTGACGATGAAACACAGAAATTGCATCGGGATTGAATATAGTAGGCACAATGCCGACTTTCGTTCAGGGGGAGCAATGCTTCCAACAGTCTGTATACGTGCCTTTCCTGAGAGGCCAGTATTAGATTGCGACGCACAACTGGGTGTTTACTGTAACCCTTGGTGCTTCATATTGACGATTAAACACAGAAATTGCATTGGGATTGAATATAGTAGGCACAATGCCAACTTTCGTTCAGTGGGGAGCAATGTTCAAACAGTCTGTATACGTGCCTTTCCTGAGAGGCCAGTATTAGATTGCGACGCACCACTGGGTGTTTACTGTAACCCATGGAGCTTCATATTGACGATGAAACACAGAAATTGCATCGGGATTGAATATAGTAGGCACAATGCCGACTTCCGTCGAGGGGGAGCAATGCTTCAAACAGTCTGTATACGTGCCGTTACAGAGAGGACAGTATTAGATTGCGACGCACCACTGGGTGTTTACTGTAACCCATGGAGCTTCATATTGACGATCAAACACAGAAATTGCATCGGGATTGAATATAGTAGGCACAATGCTGACTTACGTCCAGGGGGAGCAATGCTTCATACAGTTGTATACGTGCATTTCCTGAGATTCCAGTATTAGATTGCGACGCACGACCGGGTGTTTACTGTAACCCATGGAGCTTCATATTGACGATGAAACACAGAAGTTGCATCGGGATTGAAAATAGTAGGCACAATGCCGACTTTCGTTCAGGGGGAGCAATGCTTCAATTAGTCTGTATACGTGCCTTTCCTGAGAGGCCAGTATTAGATTGCGACGCACCTCTGGGTGTTTACTGTAACCCTTGGAGCTTCATATTGACGATGAAACACAGAAATTGCATCGGGATTGAATATTGTAGGCACAATGCCGACTTTCGTTCAGGGTGAGTAATGCTTCAAACTGCCTGTATACGTGCCTCTCCTGAGAGGCCAGTATTAGATTGCGACGCACCACTGGGTGTTTACTGTAACCCATGGAGCTTCATATTGACGATGAAACACAGAAATTGCATCGGGATTGAATATAGTAGGCACAATGCCGACTTCCGTCCAGGGGGAGCAATGCTTCAAACAGTCTGTATACGTGCCGTTACAGAGGGGCCAGTATTAGATTGCGATGAACCACTGGGTGTTTACCGTAACCCATGGAGCTTCATATTGACGATGAAACACAGAAATTGCATCGGGATTGAATATAGTAGGCACAATGCTGACTTACGTCCAGGGGGAGCAATGCTTCAAACAGTCTGTATACGTGCCTTTCCTGAGAGGCCAGTATTAGATTGCGACGCACCACTGGGTGTTTACTGTAACCCTTGGAGCTTCATATTGACGAAGAAACACAGAAATTGCATCGGGATTCAATATAGTAGGCACAATGCCGACTTTCGTTCACGGGGAGCAATGCTTCAAACAGTCTGTATACGTGCCTTTCCTGAGAGGCCAGTATTAGATTGCGATGCACCACTGGGTGTTTACTGTAACCCATGGAGCTTCATATTGGCGATGAAACACAGAAATTGCATCGGGATTGAATATAGTAGGCACAATGCCGACTCTCGTTCAGGGGGAGCAATGCTTCAAACAGTCTGTATACGTGCCTTCCTGAGAGGCCAGTATTAGATTGCGACGCACCACTGGGTGTTTACTGTAACCCATGGAGCTTCATATTGACGATGAAACACAGAAATTGCATCGGGATTGAATATAGTAGGCACAATGCCGACTTTCGTTCAGTGGGGAGCAATGTTCAAACAGTCTGTATACGTGCCTTTCCTGAGAGGCCAGTATTAGACTGCGACGCACCACTGGGTGTTTACTGTTACCCTTGGAGCTTCATATTGACGATGAAACACAGAAATTGCATCGGGATTGAATATAGTAGGCACAATGCCGACTTACGTCCAGGGGGAGCAATGCTTCATACAGTTGTATACGTGCCTTTCCTGAGATTCCACTATTAGATTGCGACGCACGACTGGGTGTTTACTGTAACCCGTGGAGCTTCATATTGACGATGAAACGCAGAAATTGCATCGGGATTGAATATAGTAGGCACAATGCCTCCTTTCGTTCAGGGGGAGCAATGCTTCAATCAGTCTGTATACGTGCCTTTCCTGAGAGGCCAGTATTAGATTGCGTAGCACCACTGGGTGTTTACTGTAACCCTTGGAGCTTCATATTGACGATGAAACACAGAAATTGCTTCGGGATTGAATATAGTAGGCACAATGCCGACTTTCGTTCAGGGGGAGCAATGCTTCAAACAGTCTGTATACGTGCCTTTCCTGAGAGGCCAGTATTAGATTGCGACGTACCACTGGGTGTTTACTGTAACCCTTGGAGCTTCATATTGACGATGAAACACAGAAATTGCATCGGGATTGAATATAGTAGGCACAATGCCGACTTTCGTTCAGGGGGAGCTATGCTTCAAACAGTCTGTATACGTGCCTTTCCTGAGAGGCCAGTATTAGAGTGCGACGCACCACTGGGTGTTTACTGTAACCCTTGGAGTTTCATATTGACGATGAAACACAGAAATTGCATCGGGATTGAATATAGTAGGCACAATGCCGACTTTCGTTCAGGGGGAGCAATGCTTCCAACAGTCTGTATACGTGCCTTTCCTGAGAGGCCAGTATTAGATTGCGACGCACAACTGGGTGTTTACTGTAACCCTTGGAGCTTCATATTGACGATGAAACACAGAAATTGCATTGGGATTGAATATAGTAGGCACAATGCCAACTTTCGTTCAGTGGGGAGCAATGTTCAAACAGTCTGTATACGTGCCTTTCCTGAGAGGCCAGTATTAGATTGCGACGCACCACTGGGTGTTTACTGTAACCCATGGAGCTTCATATTGACGATGAAACACAGAAATTGCATCGGGATTGAATATAGTAGGCACAATGCCGACTTCCGTCGAGGGGGAGCAATGCTTCAAACAGTCTGTATACGTGCCGTTACAGAGAGGACAGTATTAGATTGCGACGCACCACTGGGTGTTTACTGTAACCCATGGAGCTTCATATTGACGATCAAACACAGAAATTGCATCGGGATTGAATATAGTAGGCACAAAGCTGACTTACGTCCAGGGGGAGCAATGCTTCATACAGTTGTATACGTGCCTTTCCTGAGATTCCAGTATTAGATTGCGACGCACGACCGGGTGTTTACTGTAACCCATGGAGCTTCATATTGACGATGAAACACAGAAGTTGCATCGGGATTGAATATAGTAGGCACAATGCCGACTTTCGTTCAGGGGGAGCAATGCTTCAATTAGTCTGTATACGTGCCTTTCCTGAGAGGCCAGTATTAGATTGCGACGCACCTCTGGGTGTTTACTGTAACCCTTGGAGCTTCATATTGACGATGAAACACAGAAATTGCATCGGGATTGAATATAGTAGGCACAATGCCGACTTTCGTTCAGGGTGAGTAATGCTTCAAACTGCCTGTATACGTGCCACTCCTGAGAGGCCAGTATTAGATTGCGACGCACCACTGGGTGTTTACTGTAACCCATGGAGCTTCATATTGACGATGAAACACAGAAATTGCATCGGGATTGAATATAGTAGGCACAATGCCGACTTCCGTCCAGGGGGAGCAATGCTTCAAACAGTCTGTATACGTGCCGTTACAGAGGGGCCAGTATTAGATTGCGATGAACCACTGGGTGTTTACCGTAACCCATGGAGCTTCATATTGACGATGAAACACAGAAATTGCATCGGGATTGAATATAGTAGGCACAATGCTGACTTACGTCCAGGGGGAGCAATGCTTCATACAGTTGTATACGTGCCTTTCCTGAGATTCCAGTGTTAGATTGCGACGTACGACTGGGTGTTTACTGTAACCCATGGAGCTTCATATTGACGATGAAACACAGAAATTTCATCGGGATTGAATATAGTAGGCACAATGCCGTCTTTCGTTCAGGGGGGAGCAATGCTTCAAACAGTCTGTATACGTGCCTTTCCTGAGAGGCCAGTATTAGATTGCGACGCACCACTGGGTGTTTACTGTAACCCTTGTAGCTTCATATTGACGATGAAACACAGAAATTGCATCGGGATTGAATATAGTAGGCACAATGTCGACTTTCGTTCAGGGGGAGCAATGCTTCAAACAGTCAGATTATGTGCCTTTCCTGAGAGGCCAGAATTAGATTGCGACGCACCACTGGGTGTTTACTGTATCCCTTGGAGCTTCACATTGACGATGAAACACAGAAATTGCATCGGGATTGAATATAGAAGGCACAATGCCGACTTACGTTCAGGGGGAGCAATGCTTCAAACAGTCTGTATACGTGCCGTTCCTGTGAGGCCAGTATTAGATTGCGACGCACCACTGGGTGTTTATTGTAACCCTTGGAGCTTCATATTGAGAATAAAAGACAGAAATCGCATCGGGATTGAATATAGTAGGTGCAATGCCGACTTACGTTCAGGGGGAGTAATGCTTCAAACAGTCTGTATACGTGCCTTTCCTGAGAGGCCAGTATTAGATTGCGACGCACCACTGGGTGTTTACTGTAACCCTTGGAGCTTCATATTGACGATGAAACACAGAAATTGCATCGGGATTGAATATAGTATACACAATGCTGACTTACGTCCAGGGTGAGCAATGCTTCATACAGTTGTATACGTGCTTTTCCAGAGATTCCAGTATTAGATTGCGACGCACGACTGGGTGTTTACTGTAACCCATGGAGCTTCATATTGACGCTGAAACACAGAAATTGCATCGGGATTGAATATAGTAGGCACAATGCCGACTTTCGTTCAGGGGGAGTAATGCTTCAAACAGTCTGTATACGTGCCTTTCCTGAGAGGCCAATGTTAGATTGCGACGCACTAGTGGGTGTTTACTAGAACACTTGGAGCTTCATATTGACTATGAAACACAGAAATTGCATCGGGATTGAATATAGTAGAAACAATGCCGACTTTCGTTCAGGGGGAGCAATGCTTCAAACAGTTTGTATACGTGCCTTTCCTGAGAGGCCAGTATTAGATTGCGGCGCACCACTGGGTGTTTACTGTAACCCATGGAGCTTCATATTGACGATGAAACACAGAATTTGCATCGGGATTGAATATAGTAGGTACAATGCCGACTTTCGTTCAGAGGGAGCAATGCTTCAAACAGTCTGTATACGTGCCTTTCCTGAGAGGCTTGTATTAGATTGCGACGCACCACGGGGGTTTACTGCCACCCTTGGAGCTTCATATTGACGATGAAACACAGAAATTGCATCGGGATTGAATATAGAAGGCACAATGCCGACTTACGTCAAGGGGGAGCAATGCTTCAAACAGTCTGTATACGTGCCGTTACTGTGAGGCCAGTATTAGATTGCGACGCACCACTGGGTGTTTACTGTAACCCTTGGAGCTTCATATTGAGAATAAAAGACAGCAATTGCATCGGGATTAAAATAGTAGGCACAATGCCGACTTTTGTTCAGGGGGAGCAATGTTTCGAACAGTCTGTATACGTGTCTTTCCTAAAAGGTCAGAATTAGATTGCGACGCACCACTGGGTGTTTTCTGTAACCCTTGGAGCTTCATATTGACGATGAAACACAGGATTTGCATCGGGATTGAATATAGTAGGCACAATGCCGACTTACGTCCAGGGAGAGTAATGCTACAAACAGTCTGTATACGTGCTTTCTTGAGAGGCCAGTACTAGATTGCGACGCACCACTGGGTGTTTACTGTAACCCTTGGAGCTTCATATTGACGATGAAACACAGAAATTGCATCGGGATTGAATATAGTAGGCGCAATGCGAACTTACGTCTAGGGGGAGCAATGCTTCAATCAGTCTGTGTACGTGCCTTTCCTGAGAGGCCAGTATTAGATTGCGACGCACCACTGGGTGTTTACTGTAACCCTTGGAGCTTCATATTGACGATGAAACACAGAAATTGCATCGGGATTGAATATAGTAGGCACAATGCCGACTTACGTCCAGGGGAAGTAATGCTTCAATCAGTCTGTATACGTGCCTTTCTTGAGCGGCCAGTATTAGATTGCGACGCACCACTGGGTGTTTACTGTAACCCTTGGAGCTTCATATTGACGATGAAACACAGAAATTGCATCGGGATTGAATATAGTAGGCACAATGCTGACTTACGTCCAGAGGGAGCAATGCTTCAAACAGTCAGTATACGTGTCGTTACAGAGAGGCCAGTATTAGATTGCGACGCACAACTGGGTATTTACTGTAACCCTTGGAGTTTCATATTGACGATGAAACACAGAAATTGCATCGGGATTGAATATAGTAGGCACAATGCAGACTTTTGTTCAGGGGGAGCAATGCTTCAAACAGTCTGTATACGTGCCTGTCCTGAGAGGCCAGTATTAGATTGCGACGCACCACTGGGTGTTTACTGTAACCCTTGGAGCTTCATATTGACGATGAAACACAGAAATTGCATCGGGATTGAATATAGTAGGCACAATGCCGACTTACGTCCAGGGGAAGTAATGCTTCAATCAGTCTGTATACGTGCCTTTCCAGAGAGGCCAGTATTAGACTGTGACGCACCACCGGTTGTTTACTGTAACCCTTGTAGCTTCATATTGACGATGATACACAGAAATTGCATCTGGATTGAATATAGTAGGCACAATGCCGACTTTCGTTCAGGGGGAGCAATGCTTCAAACAGTCTGTATACGAGCCTTTCCTGAGAGGCCAGTATTAGATTGCGACGCACCACGGGGGTTTACTGCCCCCCTTGGAGCTTCATATTGACGATGAAACACAGAAATTGCATCGGGATTGAATATATCAGTCACAATGCCGACTTACGTCCAGGGAGAACAATGCTCCAAACAGTCTGTTTACGTGCCGTTACTAAGAGGCCAGTATTAGATTGCGACGCACCACTGGGTGTTTACTGTAACCCTTGGAGCTTCTTATTGACGATGAAACACAGAAATTGCATTGGGATTGAATATAGTAGGCACAATGCGGACTTACGTCCAGGGGGAGTAATGCTTCAATCAGTCTGTATACGTGCCTTTTCTGAGAGGCCAGTATTAGATTGCGACGCAGCACTGGGTGTTTACTGTAACCCTTGCAGCTTCATATTGACGATGAAACACAGAAATTGCATCGGGATTGAATATAGTAGGCACAATGGCGACTTACGTCCAGGGGGAGCAATGCTTCAAACAGTCTGTATACGTGTCGTTACAGAGAGGCCAGTATTAGAATGCGACGCACCACTGGGTGTTTACTGTAACCCTTGGAGCATCATATTGACGATGAAACACAGAAATTGCATCGGGATTGAATATAGTAGGCACAATACCGCCTTACGTCCAGGGGGAGCAAAGCTTCAAACAGTCTGTATACGTGCCGTTACTGAGAGGCCAGTATTAGATTGCGACGCACCTCTGGGTGTTTACTGTAACCCTTGGAGCTTCATATTGACGATGAAACACAGAAATTGCATCGGGATTGAATATAGTATGCACAATGCCGACTTACGTCCAGGGGGAGCAATGCTTCAAACAGTCTGTATATGTGCCGTTACTGAGAGGCCAGTATTAGACTGCGACGCACCACTGGGTGTTTACTGTAACCCATGGAGCTTCATATTGACGATGAAACACAGTAATTGCATCGGGATTGAATATAGTAGGCACAATGCCGACTTACGTCCAGGGGGAGGAATGCTTCAAACAGTCTGTATACGTACCGTTACTGAGAGGCCAGTATTAGATTGCGACGCACCACTGGGTGTTTACTGTAACCCTTGGAGCATCATATTGACGATTAAACATAGAAATTGCATCGGGATTAAATATATTAGGCACAATGCCGACTTACGTCCAGGGGGAGCAATTCTTCAAACAGTCTGTATACGTGCCTTTCCTGAGTGGCCAGTATTAGATTGCGACGCACCACTGGGTGTTTGCTGTAACCCTTGGAGCTTCATATTGACGATGAAACACAGATATTGCATCGGGATTGAATGTAGTAGCACAATGCCGACTTACGTCCAGGGGGAGCAATGATCGAAAAGTCTGTATACGTGCCGTTACTGAGAGGCCAGTATTAGATTGCGACGCTCCTCTGGGTGTCTACTGTAACCCTTGGAGCTTCATATTGACTATGAAACACAGAAATTGCATCGGGATTGAATATAGTAGGCACAATGCCGACTTTCGTTCAGCTGGAGCAATGCTTCAAACAGTCTGTATACGTGCCTGTCTGAGAGGCCAGTATTAGATTGCGACGCACCAATGGGTGTTTACTGTAACCCTTGGAGCTTCATATTGACTATGAAACACAGAAATTGCATCGGGATTGAATATAGTAGGCACAATACCGACCTACGTCCAGGGGAAGGAATGCTTCAAACAGTCTGTATATGTGCCGTTACTGGGAGGACAGTATTAGATTGCGACGCACCACTGGGTGTTTACTGTAACACTTGGAGCTTCATATTGACGATGAAAAACAGAAATTGCATCGGGATTGAATATAGTAGTCACAATGCCGACTTAGTGTCCAGGAGGAGCAATGCTTCAAACAGTCTGTTTAAGTGCCGTTACTAAGAGGCAAGTATTAGATAGCGACGCACCACTGGGGGTTTACTGTAACCCTTGGAACTTCATATTGACGATGAAACACAGAAATTGCATCGGGATTGCATATAGTAGGCACAATGCTGACATACGTCCTGGGGGAGCAATGCTTTAAACAGTCTGTGTAAGTGCCGTTACTGAGAGTCCAGTATTAGATTGCGACGCGCCACTCGGTGTTAACTGTATCCCTTGGAGCTTCATATTGACGATGAAACACAGAAATTGCATCGGGATTGAATATAGAAGGCACAATGACGACTTACGTCCACGGGGAGCAATGCTTCAAACAGTCTGTATACGTGCCGGTACTGTGAGGCCTGTATTAGATTGCGACGCATCACTGGGTGTTTACTGTAACCCTTGGAGCTTCATATTGACGATGAAACACAGAAATTGCATTGGGATTGAATATAGTAGGCACAATGCCGACTTACGTCCAGGGGGAGTAATGCTTCAATCAGTCTGTATACGTGCCATCCCTGAGAGGCCAGTATTACATTGCGACGCACCACTGGGTGTTTACTGTAACCCTTGCAGCTTCATATTGACAGTGAAACACAGAAATTGCATCGGGATTGAATATAGTAGGCACAATGCCGACTTACGTCCAGGGGGAGCAATGCTTCAAACAGTCTGTATACGTGTCGTTACAGAGAGGCCAGTATTAGATTTCGACGCACCACTGGGTGTTTACTGTAACCCTTGGAGCTTCATATTGACGATGAAGCACAGAAATTGCATCGGGATTGAATGTAGTAGGCACAATGCCGACTTATGTCCAGGGGGAGCAATGCTTCAAACAGTCTGTATACGTGCCGTTACTGAGAGCCCTGTATTAGATTTCGACGCACCTCTGGATGTTTACTGTAACCCTTGGAGCTTCATATTGACGATGAAACACAGAAATTGCATCGGGATTGAATATAGTAGGCACAATGCCGACTTACGTCCAGGGGGAGTAATGCTTCAAACAGTCTGTATACGTGCCTTTCCTGAGAGGCCAGTATGAGATTCCGACGCACCACTGGGTGTTTAGTGTAACCCTTGGAGCTTCATATTAACGATGAAACACAGAAATTGCATCGGGATTGAATAAAGTAGGCACAAAGCCGACTTACGTCCAGCGGGAGCAATGCTTCAAACAGTCTGTATATGTGCCGTTACTGAGAGGCCAGTATTAGATTGCGATGCACCACTGGGTGTTTACTGTAACCCTTGGAGCTTCATATTGACGATGAAACATAGAAATTGCATCGGGATTGAATATAGTAGGCACAATGCTTACTTACGTCCAGGGGGAGCAATGCTTCAAACAGTCTGTATACGTGCCGTTACTGAGAGGCAAGTATTAGATTGTGACGCACCACTGGGTGTTTACTGTAACCCTCGGAGCTTCATATTGACGATGAAACACAGAAATTGCATCGGGATTGAATATAGTAGGCACAATGCCGACTTACGTCCAGGGGGAGCAATGCTTCAAACAGTCTGTATACGTGCCGTTACTGAGATACCAGTATTATATTGCGACGCACCACTGGGTGTTTGCTGTAACCCTTGGAGCTTCATATTGACGATGAAACACAGATATTGATTCGGGATTGAATATAGTAGGCACAATGCCGACTTACGTCCAGGGGGAGGAATGCTTCAAACAGTCTAATAATGTGCCGTTACTGAGAGGCCAGTATTAGATTGCGACGCACCACTGGGTGTTTACTGTTACCCTCGGAGCTTCATATTGACGATGAAACACAGAAATTGCATCGGGATTGAATATAGTAGGCTCAATGCCAACTTACGTCCAGGGGGAGCAATGCTTCAAACAGTCTGTATACGTGCCGTTACTGAGAGGCCAGTATTAGATTGCGACGCACCACTGGGTGTTTACTGTAACCCTTGGAGCATCATATTGACGATGAAACACAGAACTTGCATCGGGATTAAATATAGTAGGCACAATGCCGACTTACCTCCAGGGGGAGAATTGCTTCAAACAGTCTGTATACGTGCCTTTCCTGAGAGGCCAGTATTAGATTGCGACGCACCACTGGGTGTTTACTGTAACCCTTGAGCTTCATATTGACGATGAAACACAGAAATTGCATCGCGATTGAATATAGTAGGCACAATGCTTACTTACGTCCAGGGGGAGCAATGCTTCAAACAGTCTGTATATGTGCCGTTACAGAGAGGCCAGTATTAGATTGCGACGCACCACTGGGTGTTACTGTAACCCTTGGAGCTTCATATTGACGATGAAACACAGAAATTGCATCGGGATTGAATATAGTAGGCTCAATGCCGACTTACGTCCAGGGGGAGCAATGCTTCAAACAGTCTGTATACGTGCCGTTACTGAGAGGCCAGTATTAGATTGCGACGCACCACTGGGTGTTTACTATAACCCTCGGAGCTTCATATTGACGATGAAACACGGAAATTGCATCGGGATTGAATATGGTAGGCACAATGCCGACTTACGTCCAGGGGGAGGAATGCTCCAAACAGTCTGTATACGTGCCTTTCCTGAGAGGCCAGTATTAAACTGCGACGCACCACTGGGAGTTTACTGTAACCCTTGGAGCTTCATATTGACGATGAAACACTGAAATTGCCTTGGGATTGAATATAGTAGGCACAATGCCGACTTACGTCCAGGGGGAGAAATGCTTCAAACAGTTTGTATATGTGCCGTTACTGAGAGGCCAGTATTAGATTGCGACGCACCACTGGGTGTTTACTTTAACCTTTGGAGCTTCATATTGACGATGAAACACAGAAATTGCATCGGGATTGAATATAGTAGGATCAATGCCGACTTACGTCCAGGGGGAGCAATGCTTCAAACAGTCTGTATACGTGCCGTTACTGAGAGGCCAGTGTTAGATTGTGACGCACCACTGGGAGTTTACTGTAACCCTTGGAGCTTCATATTGACGATGAAACACAGAAATTGCATCGGGATTGAATATAGTAGGCACAATGCCGACTTACGTCCAGGGGGAGCAATGCTTCAAACAGTCTGTATATGTGCCGTTACAGAGAGGCCAGTATTAGATTGCGACGCACCACTGGGTGTTACTGTAACCCTTGGAGCTTCATATTGTAGCGTTGCTCTTGGGGAACGAAAATAAAAAGAACTGTTACTTTTTTTTTTTAATGTCGAAAAAGTGAATATTTTGGTGGGCCACTTGGCAACAGAATCAGGGATTGATTAGACTATTATAATAACATACGTTGAGCATTAAATACCTGAATAAGAGCAGCATATTGATATATATATATATATATATATATATATATATATATATATATATATATATATTTGAGATCGTTCGGAAGAAACATTATCATTGCTATACATTTTTATAGTCGCGATGTAGTCATACCCGGATGAACACTAAGGGACAAGAAGATTTATAGACTTTAAAAGAAATGCAACACTACACAATTAAAAAAAAAAGGAGTTGGTTCAGAAATAATAGGAAAACGATAATGTTCCTTCTGCTTCATGCTGCATTCGGCCCATCAACGTGATCGTATTTCTGATGATGAAGTAACACAAAAATAATTAGCATACAGGTAAATAAGGAGTTGGAATCATCAAGGTTAATTTACGAAAATAAGCACACTTATCTTTAACACACGTTTTTTAATGCTACGTACCTTTTTATATTAAATTACAATAGATGACCATTGTGGTTAGATACTTTATACATAACAGTCAAAATGTCCTCTTGACTCTGTTTGTTCGAAATCAGTTACAAGAAACTACATGTTTTCTGATTGGAAAAAATAACAATTAGCATATTCACTCAATACTTTCACTTAGAATATAAGATACAGTTGCGGAACGCAGCAAGTCCGCGTCCGCCTCTCATGGAATACATACAGTAAAAGATGAGGCGCCAAAAGCCTCATTTGTCTTGAAACAACAGAATTTTTTTTTACACCATTAATCGATACATGTACATAGAGATTTACTGGCACCGCGCAAGAACGGCAAAGATAAAGAATAATAGATTCTGTCACTGATATGCGATGGTTCATTTCTTTTACTTTACAATTGTTCGATAACTTTAGGCCATCAGGCGTTTACTATTGAGAGTATATTAATGTTTGTGAGGCGAAAATTACTAATATTACAATATTGACGATGAAACACAGAAATTGCATCGGGATTGAATATAGTAGGCACAATGCCGACTTACGTCCAGGGGGAGCAATGCTTCAAACAGTCTGTATACGTGCCGTTACTGAGAGGCAAGTATTAGATTGTGACGTACCACTGGGTGTTTACTGTAACCCTTGGAGCTTCATATTGACGATGAAACACGGAAATTGCATCGGGATTGAATATAAAAGGCACAATGCCGACTTACGTCCAGGGGGAGGAATGCTTCTAACAGTCTGTATATGTGCCGTTACTGAGAGGCCAGTATTAGATTGCGACGCACCACTGGGTGTTTACTGTAACACTTGGAGCTTCATATTGACGATGAAACATAGAAATTGCATCGGGATTGAATATAGTAGGCACAATGCCGACTTACGTCCAGGGGGAGTAATGCTTCAAACAGTCTGTATACGTGCCTTTCCTGAGAGGCCAGTATTAAACTGCGACGCACCACTGGGAGTTTACTGTAACCCTTAGAGCTTCATATTGACGATGAAACACCGAAATTGCATCGTGATTAAATATAGTAGGCACAATGGCGACTTACGTCCAGGGGGAGCAATGCTTCAAACAGTCTGTATACGTGCCGTTACTGAGATACCAGTATTATATTGCGACGCACCACTGGGTGTTTACTGTAACCCTTGGAGCTTCATATTGACGATGAAACACAGAAATTGATTCGGGATTGAATATAGTAGGCACAATGCCGACTTACGTCCAGGGGGAGGAATGCTTCAAACAGTCTGTATATGTGCCGTTACTAAGAGGCCAGTATTAGAATGCGACGCACCACTGGGTGTTTACTGTTACCCTTGGAGCTTCATATTGACGATGAAACACAGAAATTGCATCGGGATTGAATATAGTAGGCTCAATGCCGACTTACGTCCAGGGGGAGCAATGCTTCAACCAGTCTGTATACGTGCCGTTACTGAGAGGCCAGTATTAGATTGCGACGCACCACTGGGTGTTTACTGTAACCCTTGGAGCATCATATTGACGATGAAACACAGAAATTGCATCGGGATTAAATATAGTAGGCACAATGCCGACTTACGTCCAGGGGGAGCAATGCTTCAAACAGTGTGTATACGTGCCGTTACTGAGAGGCCAGTATTAAATTGTGACGCACCACTGGGTGTTTACTGTAACCCTTGGAGCTTCATATTGACGATGAAACATTGAAATTGCATTGGGATTGAATATAGTAGGCACAATGCCGACTTACGTCCAGGGGAGAAATGCTTCAAACAGTCTGTATATGTGCCGTTACTGAGATGCCAGTATTAGATTGCGACGCACCACTGGGTGTTTACTTTAACCCTTGGAGCTTCATATTGACGATGAAACACAGAAATTGCATCGGGATTGAATATAGTAGGCACAATGCCGACTTACGTCCAGGGGGAGAAATGCTTCAAACAGTCTGTATATGTGCCGTTACTGAGAGGCCAGTATTAGATTCCGACGCACCACTGGGTGTTTACTGTAACCCTTGGAGCTTCATATTGACGATGAAACACAGAAATTGCATCGGGATTGAATATAGTAGGCACAATGCCGACATACGTCTAGGGGGAGTAATGCTTCTGACAGTCTGTATATGTGCCGTTACTGAGAGGCCAGTATTAGATTGCGACGCACCACTGGGTGTTTACTGTAACTCTTGGAGCTTCATATTGACGATGAAACACAGAAATTGCATCGGGATTGCATATAGTAGGCACAATGCCGACTTACGTCCAGGGGGAGTAATGATTCAAACAGTCTGTATATGTGCCGTTACTGAGAGGCGAGTATTAGATTGCGACACACCACTGGGTGTTTACTGTAACCCTTGGAGCTTCATATTGACGATGAAACACAGAAATTGCATCGGGATTGGATATAGTAGGCACAATGCCGACTTACGTCCAGGGGGAGCAATGCTTCATACAGTTGTATACGTGCCTTTCCTGAGATTCCAGTATTAGATTGGGACGCACAACTGGGTGTTTACTGTAACCCATTGAGCTTCATATAGACAATGAAACACAGAAATTGCATCGGGATTGAATATAGTATGCACAATGCCGACTTACGTCCAGGGGGAGTAATGCTTCAAACAGTCTGTATAAGTGCCGGTACTGAGAGGCCAATATTAGATTGCGACGCACCACTGGGTGTTTACTGTAACCCTTGGAGCTTCATATTGACTATGAAACACAGAAATTGCATCGGGATTGAATATGTAGGCACAATGCCGACTTACGTCCAGGGAGAGTAATGCTACAAACTGTCTGTATACGTGCCTTTCCTGAGAGGCCAGTATTAGATTGCGACGCACCACTGGGTTTTTACTGTAACCCTTGGAGCTTCATATTGACGATGAAACACAGAAATTGCATCGGGATTGAATATAGTAGGCACAATGCCGACTTACGTCCAGTGGGAGTAATGCTTCAAACAGTCTGTATATGTGCCGTTACTGAGAGGCCAGTATTAGATTGCGACGCACCACTGGGTGTTTACTGTAACCCTTGGAGTTTCGTATTGACGATGAAACACGGAAATTGCATCGGGATTGAATATAGTAGGCACAATGCCGACTTACGTCCAGGGGAAGCAATGCTTCAAACGGTCTGTATATGTGCCGTTACATTGAGGCCAGTATTAGATTGCGACACACCACTGGGTGTTTACTGTAACCCTTGGAGCTTCATATTGAGAATGAAACACAGAAATTGCATCGGGATTGAATTTAGTAGTCACAATGCCGACATACGTCCAGGGGGAGTAATGCTTCAAACAGTCTGTATACGTGCCTTTCCTGAGAGGCCAGTATTAGACTGCGACGCACCATTGGGTGTTTACTGAAACCCTTGGAGCTTCATATTGACGATGAAACACAGAAATTGCATCGGGATTGAATATAGTAGGCACAATGCCGACTTACGTACAGGGGTAGCAATACTTCATACAGTTGTCTACGTGCCTTTCCTGAGATTCCAGTATTGGATTGCGAAGCACCACTGGGTGTTTACTGTAACCCATGGAGCTTCATATTGACGATGAAACACAGAAATTGCATCGGGATTGCATATAGTAGGCACAATGCCGATTTACGTCCAGGGGGAACAATGCTTCAGACAGTCTGTATTCTGCCTTTCCTGAGAGGCCAGTATTAGACTGCGACGCACCACTGGGTTTGACTGTAACCCTTGGAGCTTCATATTGACGATGAAACACAGAAATTGCATCGGGATTGAATATAGTAGGCACAATGCCGACTTATACCAGGGGGAGCAATCCCTCAAACAGTCTGTATACGTGCCTTTCCTGAGAGGCCAGTATTAGATTGCGACGCACCACTGGGTGTTTACTGTAACACTTGGACCTTCATATTGACGATGAAACACAGAAATTGCATCAGGATTGAATATAGTAGGCACAATGCCGACTTACGTCCAGGGGGAGCAACGCTTCATACAGTTGTCTACGTGCCTTTCCTGAGATTCCAGTATTGGATTGCGAAGCACCACTGGATGTTTACTGCAACCCTTGGAGCTTCATATTGACAATGAAACAAAGAAATGGCATCGGGATTGAATATAGTAGGCACAATTCCGACTTACGTCCAGGGGGAGTAATGCTTCAAACAGTCTGTATATGTGCCGTTACTGAGAGGCCAGTATTAGATTGCGACGCACCACTGGGTGTTTACTGTAACCCTTGGAGCTTCATATTGACGATGGAACACAGAAATTGCATCGGGATTGAATATAGTAGGCACAATGCCGACTTACGCCCAGTGGGAGTAATGCTTCAAACAGTCTGTATATGTGCCGTTACTGAGATTCCAGTATTAGATTCCGACGCACCACTGGGTGTTTACTGTAACTCTTGGAGCTTCATATTGACGATGAAACACAGAAATTGCATCGGGATTGCATATAGTAGGCACAATGCCGACTTACGTCCAGGGGGAGTAATGATTCAAACAGTCTGTATATGTGCCGTTACTGAGAGGCGAGTATTAGATTGCGACACACCACTGGGTGTTTACTGTAACCCTTGGAGCTTCATATTGACGATGAAACACAGAAATTGCATCGGGATTGAATATAGTAGGCGCAATGCCGACTTACGTCCAGGGGGAGCAATGCTTCATACAGTTGTATACGTGCCTTTCCTGAGATTCCAGTATTAGATTGCGACGCACCACTGGGTGTTTACTGTAACCCATGGAGATTCATATAGACGATGAAACACAGAAATTGCATCGGGATTGAATATAGTAGGCACAATGCCGACTTACGTCCAGGGGGAGTAATGCTTCAAACAGTCTGTATACGTGCCGGTACTGAGAGGCCAATATTGGATAGCGACGCACAACTGGGTGTTTACTGTAACCCTTGGAGATTCATATTGACGATGAAACACAGAAATTGCATCGGGATTGAATATAGTAGGCACAATGCCGACTTACGTCCAGGGAGAGTAATGCTACAAACAGTCTGTACACGTGCCTTTCCTGAGAGGCCAGTATTAGATTGCGACGCACCACTGGGTGTTTACTGTAACCCTTGGAGCTTCATGTTGACGATGAAACACAGAAATTGCATCGGTATATAATATAGTAGGCACAATGCCGACTTACGCCCAGTGGGAGTAATGCTTCAAACAGTCTGTATATGTGCCGTTACTGAGATTCCAGTATTAGATTGCGACGCACCACTGGGTGTTTACTGTAACCCTTGGAGCTTCATATTGACGATGAAACACAGAAATTGCATCGGGATTGAATATAGTAGGCACAATGGCAACTTACGTCTAGGGGGAGCAATGCTTCAAACAGTCTGTATACGTGCCGTTACTGAGAGGCCAGTATTAGATTGCGACGCACCACAGGGTGTTTACTGTAACACTTGGACCTTCATATTGACGATGAAACACAGAAATTGCATCGGGATTGAATATAGTAGGCACAATGCCGACTTACGTCCATGGGGAGCAATGCTTCATACAGTTGTATACGTGCCTTTCCTGAGATTCCAGTATTAGATTGGGACGCACAACTGGGTGTTTACTGTAACCCATTGAGCTTCATATAGACAATGAAACACAGAAATTGCATCGGGATTGAATATAGTAGGCACAATGCCGACTTACGTCCAGTGGGAGTAATGCTTCAAACAGTCTGTATATGTGCCGTTACTGAGAGGCCAGTATTAGATTGCGACGCACCACTGGGTGTTTACTGTAACCCTTGGAGCTTCATATTGACTATGAAACATAGAAATTGCATCGGGATTGAATATGTAGGCACAATGCCGACTTACGTCCAGTGGGAGTAATGCTTCAAACAGTCTGTATATGTGCCGTTACTGAGAGGCCAGTATTAGATTGCGACGCACCACTGGGTGTTTACTGTAACCCTTGGAGTTTCGTATTGACGATGAAACACAGAAATTGCATCGGGATTGAATATAGTAGGCACAATGCCGACTTACGTCCAGGGGAAGCAATGCTTCAAACGGTCTGTATATGTGCCGTTACATTGAGGCCAGTATTAGATTGCGACACACCACTGGGTGTTTACTGTAACCCTTGGAGCTTCATATTGAGAATGAAACACAGAAATTGCATCGGGATTGAATATAGTAGTCACAATGCCGACATACGTCCAGGGCGAGTAATGCTTCATACAGTCTGTATACGTGCCTTTCCTGAGAGGCCAGTATTAGACTGCGGCGCACCATTGGGTGTTTACTGAAACCCTTGGAGCTTCATATTGACGATGAAACACAGAAATTGCATCGGGATTGAATATAGTAGGCACAATGCCGACTTACGTCCAGGGGTAGCAATACTTCATACAGTTGTCTACGTGCCTTTCCTGAGATTCCAGTATTGGATTGCGAAGCACCACTGGGTGTTTACTGTAACCCATGGAGCTTCATATTGACGATGAAACACAGAAATTGCATCGGGTTTGCATATAGTAGGCACAATGCCGATTTACGTCCAGGGGGAACAATGCTTCAGACAGTCTGTATTCTGCCTTTCCTGAGAGGCCAGTATTAGACTGCGACGCACCACTGAGTTTCACTGTAACCCTTGGAGCTTCATATTGACGATGAAACAAAGAAATTGCATCGGGATTGAATATAGTAGGCACAATGCCGACTTATACCAGGGGGAGCAATCCTTCAAACAGTCTGTATACGTGCCTTTCCTGAGAGGCCAGAATTAGATTGCGATGCACCACTGGGTGTTTACTGTAACACTTGGACCTTCATATTGACGATGAAACACAGAAATTGCATCGGGATTGAATATAGTAGGCACAATGCCGACTTACGTCCAGGGGGAGCAATGCTTCATACAGTTGTCTACGTGCCTTTCCTGAGATTCCAGTATTGGATTGCGAAGCACCACTGGGTGTTTACTGTAACCCTTGGAGCTTCATTTTGACAATGAAACACAGAAATGGCATCGGGATTGAATATAGTAGGCACAATTCCGACTTACGTCCAGGGGGAGTAATGCTTCAAACAGTCTGTATATGTGCCGTTACTGAGAGGCCAGTATTAGATTGCGACGCACCACTGGGTGTTTACTGTAACCCTTGGAGCTTCATATTGACGATGAAACACAGAAATTGCATCGGGATTGAATATAGTAGGCACAATGCCGACTTACGCCCAGTGGGAGTAATGCTTCAAACAGTCTGTATATGTGCCGTTACTGAGATTCCAGTATTAGATTCCGACGCACCACTGGGTGTTTACTGTAACTCTTGGAGCTTCATATTGACGATGAAACACAGAAATTGCATCGGGATTGCATATAGTAGGCACAATGCCGACTTACGTCCAGGGGGAGTAATGATTCAAACAGTCTGTATATGTGCCGTTACTGAGAGGCGAGTATTAGATTGCGACACACCACTGGGTGTTTACTGTAACCCTTGGAGCTTCATATTGACGATGAAACACAGAAATTGCATCGGGATTGAATATAGTAGGCACAATGCCGACTTACGTCCAGGGGGAGCAATGCTTCATACAGTTGTATACGTGCCTTTCCTGAGATTCCAGTATTAGATTGCGACGCACCACTGGGTGTTTACTGTAACCCATGGAGATTCATATAGACGATGAAACACAGAAATTGCATCGGGATTGAATATATTAGGCACAATGCCGACTTACGTCCAGGGGGAGTAATGCTTCAAACTGTCTGTATACGTGCTGGTACTGAGAGGCCAATATTGGATTGCGACGCACAACTGGGTGTTTACTGTAACCCTTGCAGATTCATATTGACGATGAAACACAGAAATTGCATCGGGATTGAATATAGTAGGCACAATGCCGACTTACGTACAGGGAGAGTAATGCTACAAACAGTCTGTATACGTGCCTTTCCTGAGAGGCCAGTATTAGATTGCGACGCACCACTGGGTGTTTACTGTAACCCTTGGAGCTTCATGTTGACGATGAAACACAGAAATTGCATCGGGATATAATATAGTAGGCACAATGCCGACTTACGCCCAGTGGGAGTAATGCTTCAAACAGTCTGTATATGTGCCGTTACTGAGATTCCAGTATTAGATTGCGACGCACCACTGGGTGTTTACTGTAACCCTTGGAGCTTCATATTGACGATGAAACACAGAAATTGCATCGTGATTGAATATAGTAGGCACAATGGCAACTTACGTCTAGGGGGAGCAATGCTTCAAACAGTCTGTATACGTGCCGTTACTGAGAGGCCAGTATTAGATTGCGACGCACCACTGGGTGTTTACTGTAACACTTGGACCTTCATATTGACGATGAAACACAGAAATTGCATCGGGATTGAATATAGTAGGCACAATGCCGACTTACGTCCAGGGGGAGCAATGCTTCATACAGTTGTCTACGTGCCTTTCCTGAGATTCCAGTATTGGATTGCGAAGCACCACTGGGTGTTTACTGTAACCCTTGGAGCTTCATATTGACAATGAAACACAGAAATGTCATCGGGATTGAATATAGTAGGTACAATGCCGACTTACGTCCACGGGGAGTAATGCTTCAAACAGTCGGTATATGTGCCGTTCCTGAGAGGCCAGTGTTAGATTGCGACGCACCACTGGGTGTTTACTGTAACCCTTGGAGCTTCATATTGACGATGAAACACAGAAATTGCATCGGGATTGAATATAGTAGGCACAATGACAACTTACGTCTAGGGGGAGCAATGCTTCAAACAGTCTGTATACGTGCCGTTACTGAGAGGCCAGTATTGGATTGTGACGCACCACTGGGTGTTTACTGTAAGCCTTGGAGCTTCATATTGACGATGAAACACAGAAATTGCATTGGGATTGAATATAGTAGGCACAATGCCGACTTACGTCCAGGGGGAGAAATGCTTCAAACAGTCTGTATATGTGCCGTTACTGAGAGGCCAGTTTTAGATGGCGACGCACCACTGGGTGTTTACTGTAACTCCTGGAGCTTCATATTGACGATGAAACACAGAAATTGCATCGGGATTGCATATAGTAGGCACAATGCCGACTTACGTCCAGGGGGAGTAATGATTCAAACAGTCTGTATATGTGCCGTTACTGAGAGGCGAGTATTAGATTGCGACACACCACTGGGTGTTTACTGTAACCCTTGGAGCTTCATATTGACGATGAAACACAGAAATTGCATCGGGATTCAATATAGTAGGCACAATTCCGACTTACGTCCAGGGGGAGCAATGCTTCATACAGTTGTATACGTGCCTTTCCTGAGATTCCAGTATTAGATTGCGACGCACCACTGGGTGTTTACTGTAACCCATGGAGATTCATATAGACGATGAAACACAGAAATTGCATCGGGATTGAATATAGTAGGCACAATGCCGACTTACGTCCAGGGGGAGTAATGCTTCAAACAGTCTGTATACGTGCCGGTACTAAGAGGCCAATATTGGATAGTGACGCACAACTGGGTGTTTACTGTAACCCTTGGAGCTTCATATTGACGATGAATCACAGAAATTGCATCGGGATTGAATATAGTAGGCACAATGCCGACTTACGTACAGGGAGAGTAATGCTACAAACAGTCTGTATACGTGCCTTTCCTGAGAGACCAGTATTAGATTGCGACGCACCACTGGGTGTTTACTGTAACCCTTGGAGCTTCATATTGACGATGAAACACAGAAATTGCATCGGGATTGAATATAGTAGGCACAATGCCGACTTACGCCCAGTGGGAGTAATGCTTCAAACAGTCTGTATATGTGCCGTTACTGAGATTCCAGTATTAGATTGCGACGCACCACTGGGTGTTTACTGTAACCCTTGGAGCTTCGTATTGACGATGAAACACAGAAATTGCATCGGGATGGAATATAGTAGGCACAATGCCGACTTACGTCCAGGGGAAGCAATGCTTCAAATGGTCTGTATACGTGCCATTACATTGAGGCCAGTATTAGATTGCGACACACCACTGGGTGTTTACTGTAACCCTTGGAGCTTTATATTGAGAATGAAACACAGAAATTGCATCGGGATTGAATATAGTAGTCACAATGCCGACATACGTCCAGGGGGAGTAATGCTTCAAACAGTCTGTACACGTGCCATTCCTGAGAGGCCAGTATTAGATTGCGACGCACCACTGGGTGTTTACTGTAACCCTTGGAGCTTCATATTGACGATGAAACACAGAAATTGCATCGGGATGAATATAGTAGGCACAATGCCGACTTACGTCCAGGTGGAGCAATGCTTCATACAGTTGTCTACGTGCCTTTCCTGAGATTCCAGTATTGGATTGCGTAGCACCACTGGGTGTTTACTGTAACCCATGGAGCTTCATATTGACGATGAAACACAGAAATTGCATCGGGATTGCATATAGTGGGCACAATGCCGATTTACGTCCAGGGGGAACAATGCTTCAAACTGTCTGTATACGTGCCGTTACTGAGAGGCCAGTTTTAGATTGTGACGCACCACTGGGTGTTTACTGTAACCCTTGGAGCTTCATATTGACGATGAAACAGAAATTGCATCGGGATTGAATATAGTAGGCACAATGCCGACTTACGTCCAGGGGGAGCAATGCTTCATACAGTTGTCTACGTGCCTTTCCTGAGATTCCAGTATTGGATTGCGAAGCACCACTGGGTGTTTACTGTAACCCTTGGAGCTTCATATTGACAATGAAACACAGAAATGGCATCGGGATTGAAAATAGTAGGTACAATGCCGACTTACTTCCACGGGGAGTAATGCTTCAAACAGTCTGTATATGTGCCGTTCCTGAGAGGCCAGTATTAGATTGCGACGCACCACTGGGTGTTTACTGTAACCCTTGGAGCTTCATATTGACGATGAAACACAGAAATTGCATTGGGATTGAATATAGTAGGCACAATGCCGACTTACGTCCAGGGGGAGAAATGCTTCAAACAGTCTGTATATGTGCCGTTACTGAGAGGCCAGTATTAGATTGCAACGCACCACTGGGTGTTTACTTTAACCCTTGGAGCTTCATATTGACGATGAAACACAGAAATTGCATCGGGATTGAATATCGTAGGCTCAATGCCGACTTACGTCCAGGGGGAGCAATGCTTCAAACAGTGTGTATACGTGCTGTTACTAAGATGCCAGTATTAGATTGTGACGCACCAATTGGTGTTCACTGTAACCCTTGGAGCTTCATATTGACGATGAAACACAGAAATTGCATCGGGATTGAATATAGTAGGCACAATTCCGACTTACGTCCAGGGGGAGTAATGCTTCAAACAGTCTGTAAATGTGCCGTTACTGAGAGGCCAGTATTAGATTGCGACGCACCACTGGGTGTTTACTGTAACTCTTGGAGCTTCATATTGACGATGAAACACAGAAATTGCATCGGGATTGCATATAGTAGGCACAATGCCGACTTACGTCCAGGGGGAGTAATGATTCAAACAGTCTGTATATGTGCCGTTACTGAGAGGCGAGTATTAGATTGCGACACACCACTGGGTGTTTACTGTAACCCTTGGAGCTTCATATTGACGATGAAACACAGAAATTGCATCGGGATTGAATATAGTAGGCACAATGCCGACTTACGTCCAGGGGGAGCAATGCTTCATACAGTTGTATACGTGCCTTTCCTGAGATTCCAGTATTAGATTGCGACGCACCACTGGGTGTTTACTGTAACCCATGGAGATTCATATAGACGATGAAACACAGAAATTGCATCGGGATTGAATATAGTAGGCACAATGCCGACTTACGTCCAGGGGGATTAATGCTTCAAACAGTCTGTATACGTGCCGGTACTGAGAGGCCAATATTGGATAGCGACGCACAACTGGGTGTTTACTGTAACCCTTGGAGCTTCATATTGACGATGAAACACAGAAATTGCATCGGGATTGAATATAGTAGGCACAATGCCGACTTACGTACAGGGAGAGTAATGCTACAAACAGTCTGTATACGTGCCTTTCCTGAGAGGCCATTATTAGATTGCGACGCACCACTGGGTGTTTACTGTAACCCTTGGAGCGTCATATTGACGATGAAACACAGAAATTGCATCGGGATTGAATATAGTAGGCACAATGCCGACATACGCCCAGTGGGAGTAATGCTTCAAACAGTCTGTATATGTGCCATTACTGAGATTCCAGTATTAGATTGCGACGCACCACTGGGTGTTTACTGTAACCTTTGGAGCTTCGTATTGACGATGAAACACAGAAATTGCATCGGGATAGAATATAGTAGGCACAATGCCGACTTACGTCCAGGGGAAGCAATGCTTCAAATGGTCTGTATACGTGCCGTTACATTGAGGCCAGTATTAGATTGCGACACACCACTGGGTGTTTAATGTAACCCTTGGAGCTTCATATTGAGAATGAAACACAGAAATTGCATCGGGATTGAATATAGTAGTCACAATGCCGACATACGTCCAGGGGGAGTAATGCTTCAAACAGTCTGTATACGTGCCTTTCCTGAGAGGCCAGTATTAGATTGCGACGCACCACTGTGTGTTTACTGTAACCCTTGGAGTTTCATATTGACGATGAAACACAGAAATTGCTTCGGGATGAATATAGTAGGCACAATGCCGACTTACGTCCAGGTGGAGCAATGCTTCATACAATTGTCTACGTGCCTTTCCTGTGATTCCAGTATTGGATTGCGTAGCACCACTGGGTGTTTACTGTAACCCATGGAGCTTCATATTGACGATGAAACACAGAAATTGCATCGGGATTGCATATAGTAGGCACAATGCCGATTTACGTCCAGGGGAAACAATGCTTCAAACAGTCTGTATACGTGCCGTTACTGAGAGGCCAGTATTAGATTGTGACGCACCACTGGGTGTTTACTGTAACCCTTGGAGCTTCATATTGACGATGAAACACAGAAATTGCATCGGGATTGAATATAGTAGACACAATGCCGACTTACGTCCAGGGGGAGCAATGCTTCAAACAGTTTGTTTATGTGCCGTTACTGAGAGGCCAGTATTAGATTGCGACGCACCACTGGGTATTTACTGCCACCCTTGGAGCTTCATATTCACGATGAAACACAGTAATTGCATCGGGATTGAATATAGTAGGCATAACGCCGACTTACGTCCAGGGGAAGCATTGCTTCAAACAGTCTGTATACGTGCCTTTCCTGAGAGGCCAGTATTCGACTGCGACGCACCACTGGGTGTTTACTGTAACCCTTGGAGCTTCATATTGACGATGAAACACGGAAATTGCATCGCGATTGAATATAATAGGCACAATGCCGACTTACGTCCAGGGGAAGGAATGCTTCAAACAGTCTGTATATGTGCCGTTACTGAGAGGCCAGTATAAGATTGCGACGCAACACTGGGTGTTTACTGTAACCCTTGGAGCTTCATATTGACGATAAAATATAGAAATTGAATCGGGATTGAATATAGTAGGCACAATGCCGACTTACGTCCAGGGGGAGTAATGCTTCAAACAGTCTGTATACGTGCCTTTCCTGAGATGCCAGTATGAAACTTCGACGCACCATTGGGAGTTTACTGTGACACTTTGAGCTTCATATTGACGATGAAACACAGAAATTGCATTACGATTGAATATAGTAGGCACAATGCCGACTTACGCCCAGGGATAGTAAAGCTTCAAACAGTCTTTATATGTGCCTTTCCTGAGAGGCCTGTATTAGATTGCGACGCACCACTGGGTGTTTACTGCCACCCTTGGAGCTTCATATTGACGATGAAACACAGTAATTGCATCGGGACTGAATATAGTACGCACAATGCCGACTTACGTCCAGGGGGAGCAATGCTTCAAACAGTCTGTATACGTGCATTTCCTGAGAGGCAAGTATTAGATTGTGGCGCACCACTGGGTGTTTACTGTAACCCTTGGAGCTTCATATTGACGATGAAACACAGAAATTGCATCGGGATTGAATATAATAGGCACAATGCCGACTTACGTCCAGGGGGAGGAATGCTTCAAACAGTCTGAATATGTGCCGTTACTGAGAGGCCAGTATTACATTGCGACGCACCACTGGGTGTTTACTGTAACCCTTGGGGCTTCATATTGACGATGAATCATAGAAAATGCATCGGGATTGAATATAGTATTCACAATGCCGATTTACGTCCAGGGGGAGCAATGCTTCAAATGGTCTGTATACGTGCCGTTACATTGAGGCCAGTATTAGATTGCGACACACCACTGGGTGTTTAATGTAACCCTTGGAGCTTCATATTGAGAATGAAACACAGAAATTGCATCGGGATTGAATATAGTAGTCACAATGCCGACATACGTCCAGGGGGAGTAATGCTTCAAACAGTCTGTATACGTGCCTTTCCTGAGAGGCCAGTATTAGATTGCGACGCACCACTGTGTGTTTACTGTAACCCTTGGAGTTTCATATTGACGATGAAACACAGAAATTGCTTCGGGATGAATATAGTAGGCACAATGCCGACTTACGTCCAGGTGGAGCAATGCTTCATACAATTGTCTACGTGCCTTTCCTGTGATTCCAGTATTGGATTGCGTAGCACCACTGGGTGTTTACTGTAACCCATGGAGCTTCATATTGACGATGAAACACAGAAATTGCATCGGGATTGCATATAGTAGGCACAATGCCGATTTACGTCCAGGGGAAACAATGCTTCAAACAGTCTGTATACGTGCCGTTACTGAGAGGCCAGTATTAGATTGTGACGCACCACTGGGTGTTTACTGTAACCCTTGGAGCTTCATATTGACGATGAAACACAGAAATTGCATCGGGATTGAATATAGTATTCACAATGCCGACTTACGTCCAGGGGGAGCAATGCTTCAAACAGTCTGTATACGTGCCGTTACTGAGATAACAGTATTATATTGCGACGCACCACTGGGTGTTTACTGTAACCCTTGGAGCTTCATATTGACGATGAAAGACTGAAATTGCTTCGGGATTGAATATAGTAGGCACAATGCCGACTTACGTCCAGGGGGAGGAATGCTTCAAACAGTCTGTATATGTGCCGTTACTGAGAGGCCAGTATTAGATTGCGACGCACCACTGGGTGTTTACTGTAACCCTTGGAGCTTCATATTGACGATGAAACATAGAATTGCATCGGGATTGAATATAGTAGGCACAATGCCGACTTACGTCCAGGGTGAGTAATGCTTCTAACAGTCCCTATATGCGCCGTACTGAGAGACCAGTATTAGATTGCGACGCACCACTGGGTGTTTACTGTAACTCTTGGAGCTTCATATTGACGATGAAACAACGAAATTGCATCGGGATTGAATACAGTAGGCACAATTCTGACTTACGTCCAGGGGGAGTAATGCTTTAAACAGTGTGTATATGTGCCGTTACTAAGAGGCCAGTAATAGATTGCGACGCACCACTGGGTGTTTAGTGTAACCCTTGGAGCTTCATATTGACGATGAAACACAGATATTGATTCGGGATTGAATATAGTAGGCACAATGCCGACTTACGTCCAGGGGCAGTAATGCTTCAAACAGTCTGTATATGTGACGTTACTGAGAGGCCAGTTTTAGATTGCGACGCACCACTGGGTGTTTACTGTAACTCTTGGAGCTTCATATTGACGATGAAACACAGAAATTGCATCGGGATTGAATATAGTAGGCACAATGCCGACATACGTCCAGTAGGAGCAATGCCTCAAACAGTCTGTATATGTGGCTTTCCTGAGAGGCCAGTATTAGAATGCGACGCACCACTGGGTGTTTACCGTAACCCTTGGAGCTTCATATTGACTATGAAACACAGAAATTGCATCGGGATTCAACATTGTAGGCACAATGCCGACTTACGCCCAGGGGGAGTAATGCTTCAAACAGTCTGCATATGTGTCGTTACTGAGAGGCCAGTATTAGATTGCGACACACCACTGGGTGTTTACTGTAACCCTTGGAGCTTCATATTGACGATGAAACACAGAAATTGCATCGGGATTGAATATAGTAGGCACAATGCCGACTTACGTCCAGGGGGAGTAATGCTTCAAACAGTCTGTATAAGTGCCGTTACTAAGAGGCCAGTATTAGATTGCGACCCACCACTGGGTGTTTACTGTAACCCTTGGAACTTCATATTGACGATGAAACACAGAAATTGCATCGGGATTGAATATAGTAGGCACAATTCCGACTTACGTCCAGGGGGAGTAATGCTTCAAACAGTCTGTATAAGTGCCGTTACTAAGAGGCCAGTATTAGATTGCGACCCACCACTGGGTTTTTACTGTAACCCTTGGAGCTTCATATTGACTATGAAACACAGAAATTTCATCGGGATTGAATATAGTAGGCACAATGCCGACTTTCGTTCAGGGGGAGCAATGCTTCAAACAGTCTGTATACGTGCCTTTCCTGAGAGGCCAGCATTAGATTGCGACGAACCAATGGGTGTTTACTGTAACCCTTTGTGCTTCATATTGACCATGAAACACAGAAATTGCATCGGGATTGAATATAGTAGGCACAATGCCGACATACGTCCAGGGGAAGGAATGCTTCAAACAGTCTGTATATGTGCCGTTACTGAGAGGCCAGTATTAGATTGCGACGCACCACTGGGTGTTTTCTGTAACCCTTGGAGCTTCATATTGACGATGAAACACAGAAATTGCATCGGGATTGCATATAGTAGGCACAATGCCGACTTACGTCCAGGAGGAGCAATGCTTTAAACAGTCTGTATAAGTGCCGTTACTGAGAGTCCAGTATAAGATTGCGACGCACCACTGGGTGTTTACTGTATCCCTTGGAGCTTCATATTGAGAATGAAACACAGAAATTGCATCGGGATTGAATATAGTAGTCACAATGCCGACATACGTCCAGGGGGAGTAATGCTTCAAACAGTCTGTATACGTGCCTTTCCTGAGAGGCCAGTATTAGATTGCGACGCACCACTGTGTGTTTACTGTAACCCTTGGAGCTTCATATTGACGATGAAACACAGAAATTGCATCGGGATGAATATAGTAGGCACAATGCCGACTTACGTCCAGGTGGAGCAATGCTTCATACAATTGTCTACGTGCCTTTCCTGTGATTCCAGTATTGGATTGCGTAGCACCACTGGGTGTTTACTGTAACCCATGGAGCTTCATATTGACGATGAAACACAGAAATTGCATCGGGATTGCATATAGTAGGCACAATGCCGATTTACGTCCAGGGGGAACAATGCTTCAAACAGTCTGTATACGTGCCGTTACTGAGAGGCCAGTATTAGATTGTGACGCACCACTGGGTGTTTACTGTAACCCTTGGAGCTTCATATTGACGATGAAACACAGAAATTGCATCGGGATTGAATATAGTAGGCACAATGCCGACTTACGTCCAGGGGGAGCAATGCTTCAAACAGTTTGTTTATGTGCCGTTACTGAGAGGCCAGTATTAGATTGCGACGCACCACTGGGTATTTACTGCCACCCTTGGAGCTTCATATTGACGATGAAACACAGTAATTGCATCGGGACTGAATATAGTACGCACAATGCCGACTTACGTCCAGGGGGAGCAATGCTTCAAACAGTCTGTATACGTGCATTTCCTGAGAGGCAAGTATTAGATTGTGGCGCACCACTGGGTGTTTACTGTAACCCTTGGAGCTTCATATTGACGATGAAACACAGAAATTGCATCGGGATTGAATATAATAGGCACAATGCCGACTTACGTCCAGGGGGAGGAATGCTTCAAACAGTCTGAATATGTGCCGTTACTGAGAGGCCAGTATTAGATTGCGACGCACCACTGGGTGTTTACTGTAACCCTTGGGGCTTCATATTGACGATGAATCATAGAAAATGCATCGGGATTGAATATAGTAGGCACAATGCCGACTTCCGTCCAGGGGTAGTAATGCTTCAAACAGTCTGTATACGTGCCTTTCCTGAGAGGCCAGTATTAAACTGCGACGCACCACTGGTAGTTTACTGTAACCCTTGCAGCTTCATATTGACGATGAAACACAGAAATTGCATCGGGATTGAATATAGTATTCACAATGCCGACTTACGTCCAGGGGGAGCAATGCTTCAAACAGTCTGTATACGTGCCGTTACTGAGATACCAGTATTATATTGCGACGCACCACTGGGTGTTTACTGTAACCCTTGGAGCTTCATATTGACGATGAAAGACTGAAATTGCTTCGGGATTGAATATAGTAGGCACAATGCCGACTTACGTCCAGGGGGAGGAATGCTTCAAACAGTCTGTATATGTGCCGTTACTGAGAGGCCAGTATTAGATTGCGACGCACCACTGGGTGTTTACTGTAACCCTTGGAGCTTCATATTGACGATGAAACATAGAATTGCATCGGGATTGAATATAGTAGGCACAATGCCGACTTACGTCCAGGGTGAGTAATGCTTCTAACAGTCCCTATATGCGCCGTACTGAGAGACCAGTATTAGATTGCGACGCACCACTGGGTGTTTACTGTAACTCTTGGAGCTTCATATTGACGATGAAACAACGAAATTGCATCGGGATTGAATATAGTAGGCACAATTCTGACTTACGTCCAGGGGGAGTAATGCTTTAAACAGTGTGTATATGTGCCGTTACTAAGAGGCCAGTAATAGATTGCGACGAACCACTGGGTGTTTAGTGTAACCCTTGGAGCTTCATATTGACGATGAAACACAGATATTGATTCGGGATTGAATATAGTAGGCACAATGCCGACTTACGTCCAGGGGCAGTAATGCTTCAAACAGTCTGTATATGTGACGTTACTGAGAGGCCAGTTTTAGATTGCGACGCACCACTGGGTGTTTACTGTAACTCTTGGAGCTTCATATTGACGATGAAACACAGAAATTGCATCGGGATTGAATATAGTAGGCACAATGCCGACATACGTCCAGTAGGAGCAATGCCTCAAACAGTCTGTATATGTGGCTTTCCTGAGAGGCCAGTATTAGAATGCGACGCACCACTGGGTGTTTACCGTAACCCTTGGAGCTTCATATTGACTATGAAACACAGAAATTGCATCGGGATTCAACATTGTAGGCACAATGCCGACTTACGCCCAGGGGGAGTAATGCTTCAAACAGTCTGCATATGTGTCGTTACTGAGAGGCCAGTATTAGATTGCGACACACCACTGGGTGTTTACTGTAACCCTTGGAGCTTCATATTGACGATGAAACACAGAAATTGCATCGGGATTGAATATAGTAGGCACAATGCCGACTTACGTCCAGGGGGAGTAATGCTTCAAACAGTCTGTATAAGTGCCGTTACTAAGAGGCCAGTATTAGATTGCGACCCACCACTGGGTGTTTACTGTAACCCTTGGAACTTCATATTGACGATGAAACACAGAAATTGCATCGGGATTGAATATAGTAGGCACAATGCCGACTTACGTCCAGGGGGAGTAATGCTTCAAACAGTCTGTATAAGTGCCGTTACTAAGAGGCCAGTATTAGATTGCGACCCACCACTGGGTTTTTACTGTAACCCTTGGAGCTTCATATTGACTATGAAACACAGAAATTTCATCGGGATTGAATATAGTAGGCACAATGCCGACTTTCGTTCAGGGGGAGCAATGCTTCAAACAGTCTGTATACGTGCCTTTCCTGAGAGGCCAGCATTAGATTGCGACGAACCAATGGGTGTTTACTGTAACCCTTTGTGCTTCATATTGACCATGAAACACAGAAATTGCATCGGGATTGAATATAGTAGGCACAATGCCGACATACGTCCAGGGGAAGGAATGCTTCAAACAGTCTGTATATGTGCCGTTACTGAGAGGCCAGTATTAGATTGCGACGCACCACTGGGTGTTTTCTGTCACCCTTGGAGCTTCATATTGACGATGAAACACAGAAATTGCATCGGGATTGCATATAGTAGGCACAATGCCGACTTACGTCCAGGAGGAGCAATGCTTTAAACAGTCAGTATAAGTGCCGTTACTGAGAGTCCAGTATAAGATTGCGACGCACCACTGGGTGTTTACTGTATCCCTTGGAGCTTCATATTGAGAATGAAACACAGAAATTGCATCGGGATTGAATATAGTAGTCACAATGCCGACATACGTCCAGGGGGAGTAATGCTTCAAACAGTCTGTATACGTGCCTTTCCTGAGAGGCCAGTATTAGATTGCGACGCACCACTGTGTGTTTACTGTAACCCTTGGAGCTTCATATTGACGATGAAACACAGAAATTGCATCGGGATGAATATAGTAGGCACAATGCCGACTTACGTCCAGGTGGAGCAATGCTTCATACAATTGTCTACGTGCCTTTCCTGTGATTCCAGTATTGGATTGCGTAGCACCACTGGGTGTTTACTGTAACCCATGGAGCTTCATATTGACGATGAAACACAGAAATTGCATCGGGATTGCATATAGTAGGCACAATGCCGATTTACGTCCAGGGGGAACAATGCTTCAAACAGTCTGTATACGTGCCGTTACTGAGAGGCCAGTATTAGATTGTGACGCACCACTGGGTGTTTACTGTAACCCTTGGAGCTTCATATTGACGATGAAACACAGAAATTGCATCGGGATTGAATATAGTAGGCACAATGCCGACTTACGTCCAGGGGGAGCAATGCTTCAAACAGTTTGTTTATGTGCCGTTACTGAGAGGCCAGTATTAGATTGCGACGCACCACTGGGTATTTACTGCCACCCTTGGAGCTTCATATTCACGATGAAACACAGTAATTGCATTTGGATTGAATATAGTAGGCATAACGCCGACTTACGTCCAGGGGAAGCATTGCTTCAAACAGTCTGTATACGTGCCTTTCCTGAGAGGCCAGTATTCGACTGCAACGCACCACTGGGTGTTTACTGTAACCCTTGGAGCTTCATATTGACGATGAAACACGGAAATTGCATCGCGATTGAATATAATAGGCACAATGCCGACTTACGTCCAGGGGAAGGAATGCTTCAAACAGTCTGTATATGTGCCGTTACTGAGAGGCCAGTATAAGATTGCGACGCAACACTGGGTGTTTACTGTAACCCTTGGAGCTTCATATTGACGATAAAATATAGAAATTGAATCGGGATTGAATATAGTAGGCACAATGCCGACTTACGTCCAGGGGGAGTAATGCTTCAAACAGTCTGTATACGTGCCTTTCCTGAGATGCCAGTATGAAACTTCGACGCACCATTGGGAGTTTACTGTGACCCTTGGAGCTTCATATTGACGATGAAACACAGAAATTGCATTACGATTGAATATAGTAGGCACAATGCCGACTTACGCCCAGGGATAGTAAAGCTTCAAACAGTCTTTATATGTGCCTTTCCTGAGAGGCCTGTATTAGATTGCGACGCACCACTGGGTGTTTACTGCCACCCTTGGAGCTTCATATTGACGATGAAACACAGTAATTGCATCGGGACTGAATATAGTACGCACAATGCCGACTTACGTCCAGGGGGAGCAATGCTTCAAACAGTCTGTATACGTGCCTTTCCTGAGAGGCAAGTATTAGATTGTGGCGCACCACTGGGTGTTTACTGTAACCCTTGGAGCTTCATATTGACGATGAAACACAGTAATTGCATCGGGATTGAATATAGTAGGCACAATGCCGACTTCCGTCCAGGGGTAGTAATGCTTCAAACAGTCTGTATACGTGCCTTTCCTGAGAGGCCAGTATTAAACTGCGACGCACCACTGGTAGTTTACTGTAACCCTTGCAGCTTCATATTGACGATGAAACACAGAAATTGCATCGGGATTGAATATAGTATTCACAATGCCGACTTACGTCCAGGGGGAGCAATGCTTCAAACAGTCTGTATACGTGCCGTTACTGAGATACCAGTATTATATTGCGACGCACCACTGGGTGTTTACTGTAACCCTTGGAGCTTCATATTGACGATGAAAGACTGAAATTGCTTCGGGATTGAATATAGTAGGCACAATGCCGACTTACGTCCAGGGGGAGGAATGCTTCAAACAGTCTGTATATGTGCCGTTACTGAGAGGCCAGTATTAGATTGCGACGCACCACTGGGTGTTTACTGTAACCCTTGGAGCTTCATATTGACGATGAAACATAGAATTGCATCGGGATTGAATATAGTAGGCACAATGCCGACTTACGTCCAGGGTGAGTAATGCTTCTAACAGTCCCTATATGCGCCGTACTGAGAGACCAGTATTAGATTGCGACGCACCACTGGGTGTTTACTGTAACTCTTGGAGCTTCATATTGACGATGAAACAACGAAATTGCATCGGGATTGAATATAGTAGGCACAATTCTGACTTACGTCCAGGGGGAGTAATGCTTTAAACAGTGTGTATATGTGCCGTTACTAAGAGGCCAGTAATAGATTGCGACGCACCACTGGGTGTTTAGTGTAACCCTTGGAGCTTTATATTGACGATGAAACACAGATATTGATTCGGGATTGAATATAGTAGGCACAATGCCGACTTACGTCCAGGGGCAGTAATGCTTCAAACAGTCTGTATATGTGACGTTACTGAGAGGCCAGTTTTAGATTGCGACGCACCACTGGGTGTTTACTGTAACTCTTGGAGCTTCATATTGACGATGAAACACAGAAATTGCATCGGGATTGAATATAGTAGGCACAATGCCGACATACGTCCAGTAGGAGCAATGCCTCAAACAGTCTGTATATGTGGCTTTCCTGAGAGGCCAGTATTAGAATGCGACGCACCACTGGGTGTTTACCGTAACCCTTGGAGCTTCATATTGACTATGAAACACAGAAATTGCATCGGGATTCAACATTGTAGGCACAATGCCGACTTACGCCCAGGGGGAGTAATGCTTCAAACAGTCTGCATATGTGTCGTTACTGAGAGGCCAGTATTAGATTGCGACACACCACTGGGTGTTTACTGTAACCCTTGGAGCTTCATATTGACGATGAAACACAGAAATTGCATCGGGATTGAATATAGTAGGCACAATGCCGACTTACGTCCAGGGGGAGTAATGCTTCAAACAGTCTGTATAAGTGCCGTTACTAAGAGGCCAGTATTAGATTGCGACCCACCACTGGGTGTTTACTGTAACCCTTGGAACTTCATATTGACGATGAAACACAGAAATTGCATCGGGATTGAATATAGTAGGCACAATGCCGACTTACGTCCAGGGGGAGTAATGCTTCAAACAGTCTGTATAAGTGCCGTTACTAAGAGGCCAGTATTAGATTGCGACCCACCACTGGGTTTTTACTGTAACCCTTGGAGCTTCATATTGACTATGAAACACAGAAATTTCATCGGGATTGAATATAGTAGGCACAATGCCGACTTTCGTTCAGGGGGAGCAATGCTTCAAACAGTCTGTATACGTGCCTTTCCTGAGAGGCCAGTATTAGATTGCGACGAACCAATGGGTGTTTACTGTAACCCTTTGTGCTTCATATTGACTATGAAACACAGAAATTGCATCGGGATTGAATATAGTAGACACAATGCCGACATACGTCCAGGGGAAGGAATGCTTCAAACAGTATGTATATGTGCCGTTACTGAGAGGCCAGTATTAGATTGCGACGCACCACTGGGTGTTTTCTGTAACCCTTGGAGCTTCATATTGACGATGAAACACAGAAATTGCATCGGGATTGCATATAGTAGGCACAATGCCGACTTACGTCCAGGAGGAGCAATGCTTTAAACAGTCTGTATAAGTGCCGTTACTGAGAGTCCAGTATAAGATTGCGACGCACCACTGGGTGTTTACTGTATCCCTTGGAGCTTCATATTGACGATGAAACACAGAAATTGCATCGGGATTGAATATAGAAGTCACAATGCCGACTTACGTCCAGGGGGAGCAATGCTTCAAACACTCTGTATACGTGCCGGTTCTGTGAGGCCAGTATTAGATTGCGACGCACCACTGGGTGTTTACTGTAACCCTTGGAGCTTCATATTGAGAATGAAACACAGAAATTGCATCGGGATTGAACATAGTAGGCACAATGCCGACTTACGTCCAGGGGGAGTAATGCTTCAAACAGTCTGTATACGTGCCTTTCCTGAGAGGCCAAAATTTGATTGTGACGCAGCACTGGGTGTTTACTGTAACCCATGGAGCTTCATATTGACGATGAAACACAGAAATTGCATCGGGATTGAATATAGTAGGCACAATGCCGACTTACATCCAGGGTGAGTATTGCTTCAAACAGTCTGTATACGTGCCTTTCCTGAGAGGCCAGTATTAGATTGCGACGCACCACTGGGTGTTTACTGTAACCCTTGGAGCTTCATATTGACGATGAAACACAGAAATTGCATCGGGATTGAATATAGTAGGCACAATGCCGACTTACGTCCAGGGGGAGCAATGCCTCATACAGTTGTACACGTGCCTTTCCTGAGATTCCAGTATTAGATTGCGACGCACCACTGGGTGTTTACTGTAACCCATGGAGCTTCATATAGACGATGAAACACAGAAATTGCATCGGGATTGAATATAGTAGGCACAATGCCGACTTACGTCCAGGGAGAGTAATGCTACAAACCGTCTGTATACGTGCCTTTCCTGAGAGGCCAGTATTAGATTGCGACGCACCACTGGGTGTTTACTGTAACGCTTGGAGCTTCATATTGACGATGAAACACAGAAATTGCATCGGGATGAATATAGTAGGCACAATGCCGACTTACGTCCAGGGGAAGCAATGCTTCAAATGGTCGCTATACGTGCCGTTACATTGAGGCCTGTATTAGATTGCGACACAGGGGGAGTAATGCTTCAAACAGCCTGTATCCGTGCCGGTACTGAGAGGCCAGTATTAGATTGCGACGCACCACTGGGTGTTTACTGTAACCCTTGGAGGTTCATATTGACGATGAAACACAGAAATTGCATCGGGATTGAATATAGTAGGCACAATGCCGACTTACGTCCAGGGGGAGTAATGCTTCAAACAGTCTGTATAAGTGCCGTTACTAAGAGGCCAGTATTAGATTGCGACCCACCACTGGGTTTTTACTGTAACCCTTGGAGCTTCATATTGACTATGAAACACAGAAATTTCATCGGGATTGAATATAGTAGGCACAATGCCGACTTTCGTTCAGGGGGAGCAATGCTTCAAACAGTCTGTATACCTGCCTTTCCTGAGAGGCCAGTATTAGATTGCGACGAACCAATGGGTGTTTACTGTAACCCTTTGTGCTTCATATTGACTATGAAACACAGAAATTGCATCGGGATTGAATATAGTAGGCACAATGCCGACATACGTCCAGGGGAAGGAATGCTTCAAACAGTCTGTATAAGTGCCGTTACTGAGAGTCCAGTATAAGATTGCGACGCACCACTGGGTGTTTACTGTATCCCTTGGAGCTTCATATTGAGAATGAAACACAGAAATTGCATCGGGATTGAATATAGTAGTCACAATGCCGACATACGTCCAGGGGGAGTAATGCTTCAAACAGTCTGTATACGTGCCTTTCCTGAGAGGCCAGTATTAGATTGCGACGCACCACTGTGTGTTTACTGTAACCCTTGGAGCTTCATATTGACGATGAAACACAGAAATTGCATCGGGATGAATATAGTAGGCACAATGCCGACTTACGTCCAGGTGGAGCAATGCTTCATACAATTGTCTACGTGCCTTTCCTGTGATTCCAGTATTGGATTGCGTAGCACCACTGGGTGTTTACTGTAACCCATGGAGCTTCATATTGACGATGAAACACAGAAATTGCATCGGGATTGCATATAGTAGGCACAATGCCGATTTACGTCCAGGGGGAACAATGCTTCAAACAGTCTGTATACGTGCCGTTACTGAGAGGCCAGTATTAGATTGTGCCGCACCACTGGGTGTTTACCGTAACCCTTGGAGCTTCATATTGACGATGAAACACAGAAATTGCATCGGGATTGAATATAGTAGGCACAATGCCGACTTACGTCCAGGGGGAGCAATGCTTCAAACAGTTTGTTTATGTGCCGTTACTGAGAGGCCAGTATTAGATTGCGACGCACCACTGGGTATTTACTGCCACCCTTGGAGCTTCATATTCACGATGAAACACAGTAATTGCATCGGGATTGAATATAGTAGGCATAACGCCGACTTACGTCCAGGGGAAGCATTGCTTCAAACAGTCTGTATACGTGCCTTTCCTGAGAGGCCAGTATTCGACTGCGACGCACCACTGGGTGTTTACTGTAACCCTTGGAGCTTCATATTGACGATGAAACACGGAAATTGCATCGCGATTGAATATAATAGGCACAATGCCGACTTACGTCCAGGGGAAGGAATGCTTCAAACAGTCTGTATATGTGCCGTTACTGAGAGGCCAGTATAAGATTGCGACGCAACACTGGGTGTTTACTGTAACCCTTGGAGCTTCATATTGACGATAAAATATAGAAATTGAATCGGGATTGAATATAGTAGGCACAATGCCGACTTACGTCCAGGGGGAGTAATGCTTCAAACAGTCTGTATACGTGCCTTTCCTGAGATGCCAGTATGAAACTTCGACGCACCATTGGGAGTTTACTGTGACCCTTGGAGCTTCATATTGACGATGAAACACAGAAATTGCATTACGATTGAATATAGTAGGCACAATGCCGACTTACGCCCAGGGATAGTAAAGCTTCAAACAGTCTTTATATGTGCCTTTCCTGAGAGGCCTGTATTAGATTGCGACGCACCACTGGGTGTTTACTGCCACCCTTGGAGCTTCATATTGACGATGAAACACAGTAATTGCATCGGGACTGAATATAGTACGCACAATGCCGACTTACGCCCAGGGGGAGCAATGCTTCAAACAGTCTGTATACGTGCCTTTCCTGAGAGGCAAGTATTAGATTGTGGCGCACCACTGGGTGTTTACTGTAACCCTTGGAGCTTCATATTGACGATGAAACACAGAAATTGCATCGGGATTGAATATAATAGGCACAATGCCGACTTACGTCCAGGGGGAGGAATGCTTCAAACAGTCTGAATATGTGCCGTTACTGAGAGGCCAGTATTAGATTGCGACGCACCACTGGGTGTTTACTGTAACCCTTGGAGCTTCATATTGACGATGAATCATAGAAAATGCATCGGGATTGAATATAGTAGGCACAATGCCGACTTCCGTCCAGGGGTAGTAATGCTTCAAACAGTCTGTATACGTGCCTTTCCTGAGAGGCCAGTATTAAACTGCGACGCACCACTGGTAGTTTACTGTAACCCTTGCAGCTTCATATTGACGATGAAACACAGAAATTGCATCGGGATTGAATATAGTATTCACAATGCCGACTTACGTCCAGGGGGAGCAATGCTTCAAACAGTCTGTATACGTGCCGTTACTGAGATACCAGTATTATATTGCGACGCACCACTGGGTGTTTACTGTAACCCTTGGAGCTTCATATTGACGATGAAAGACTGAAATTGCTTCGGGATTGAATATAGTAGGCACAATGCCGAATTACGTCCAGGGGGAGGAATGCTTCAAACAGTCTGTATATGTGCCGTTACTGAGAGGCCAGTATTAGATTGCGACGCACCACTGGGTGTTTACTGTAACCCTTGGAGCTTCATAATGACGATGAAACATAGAATTGCATCGGGATTGAATATAGTAGGCACAATGCCGACTTACGTCCAGGGTGAGTAATGCTTCTAACAGTCCCTATATGCGCCGTACTGAGAGACCAGTATTAGATTGCGACGCACCACTGGGTGTTTACTGTAACTCTTGGAGCTTCATATTGACGATGAAACAACGAAATTGCATCGGGATTGAATATAGTAGGCACAATTCTGACTTACGTCCAGGGGGAGTAATGCTTTAAACAGTGTGTATATGTGCCGTTACTAAGAGGCCAGTAATAGATTGCGACGCACCACTGGGTGTTTAGTGTAACCCTTGGAGCTTCATATTGACGATGAAACACAGATATTGATTCGGGATTGAATATAGTAGGCACAATGCCGACTTACGTCCAGGGGCAGTAATGCTTCAAACAGTCTGTATATGTGACGTTACTGAGAGGCCAGTTTTAGATTGCGACGCACCACTGGGTGTTTACTGTAACTCTTGGAGCTTCATATTGACGATGAAACACAGAAATTGCATCGGGATTGAATATAGTAGGCACAATGCCGACATACGTCCAGTAGGAGCAATGCCTCAAACAGTCTGTATATGTGGCTTTCCTGAGAGGCCAGTATTAGAATGCTACGCACCACTGAGTGTTTACCGTAACCCTTGGAGCTTCATATTGACTATGAAACACAGAAATTGCATCGGGATTCAACATTGTAGGCACAATGCTGACTTACGTCCAGGGGGAGTAATGCTTCAAACAGTCTGCATATGTGTCGTTACTGAGAGGCCAGTATTAGATTGCGACACACCACTGGGTGTTTACTGTAACCCTTGGAGCTTCATATTGACGATGAAACACAGAAATTGCATCGGGATTGAATATAGTAGGCACAATGCCGACTTACGTCCAGGGGGAGTAATGCTTCAAACAGTCTGTATAAGTGCCGTTACTAAGAGGCCAGTATTAGATTGCGACCCACCACTGGGTGTTTACTGTAACCCTTGGAACTTCATATTGACGATGAAACACAGAAATTGCATCGGGATTGAATATAGTAGGCACAATGCCGACTTACGTCCAGGGGGAGTAATGCTTCAAACAGTCTGTATAAGTGCCGTTACTAAGAGGCCAGTATTAGATTGCGACCCACCACTGGGTTTTTACTGTAACCCTTGGAGCTTCATATTGACTATGAAACACAGAAATTTCATCGGGATTGAATATAGTAGGCACAATGCCGACTTTCGTTCAGGGGGAGCAATGCTTCAAACAGTCTGTATACGTGCCTTTCTTGAGAGGCCAGTATTAGATTGCGACGAACCAATGGGTATTTACTGTAACCCTTTGTGCTTCATATTGACTATGAAACACAGAAATTGCATCGGGATTGAATATAGTAGACACAATGCCGACATACGTCCAGGTGAAGGAATGCTTCAAACAGTCTGTATATGTGCCGTTACTGAGAGGCCAGTATTAGATTGCGACGCACCACTGGGTGTTTTCTGTAACCCTTGGAGCTTCATATTGACGATGAAACACAGAAATTGCATCGGGATTGCATATAGTAGGCACAATGCCGACTTACGTCCAGGAGGAGCAATGCTTTAAACAGTCTGTATAAGTGCCGTTACTGAGAGTCCAGTATAAGATTGCGACGCACCACTGGGTGTTTACTGTATCCCTTGGAGCTTCATATTGACGATGAAACACAGAAATTGCATCGGGATTGAATATAGTAGGCACAATGCCGACTTACATCCAGGGTGAGTATTGCTTCAAACAGTCTGTATACGTGCCTTTCCTGAGAGGCCAGTATTAGATTGCGACGCACCACTGGGTGTTTACTGTAACCCTTGGAGCTTCATATTGACGATGAAACACAGAAATTGCATCGGGATTGAATATAGTAGGCACAATGCCGACTTACGTCCAGGGGGAGCAATGCCTCATACAGTTGTACACGTGCCTTTCCTGAGATTCCAGTATTAGATTGCGACGCACCACTGGGTGTTTACTGTAACCCATGGAGCTTCATATAGACGATGAAACACAGAAATTGCATCGGGATTGAATATAGTAGGCACAATGCCGACTTACGTCCAGGGAGAGTAATGCTACAAACAGTCTGTATACGTGCCTTTCCTGAGAGGCCAGTATTAGATTGCGACGCACCACTGGGTGTTTACTGTAACGCTTGGAGCTTCATATTGACGATGAAACACAGAAATTGCATCGGGATGAATATAGTAGGCATAATGCCGACTTACGTCCAGGGGAAGCAATGCTTCAAATGGTCGCTATACGTGCCGTTACATTGAGGCCAGTATTAGATTGCGACACAGGGGGAGTAATGCTTCAAACAGCCTGTATCCGTGCCGGTACTGAGAGGCCAATATTAGATAGCGACGCACCACTGGGTGTTTACTGTAACCCTTGGAGCTTCATATTGACGATGAAACAGAGAAATTGCATCGGGATTGAATATAGTAGGCACAATGCCGACTTACGTCCAGGGAGAGTAATGCTACAAACAGTCTGTATACGTGCCTTTCCTGAGAGGCCAGTATTAGATTGCGACGCACCACTGGGTGTTTACTGTAACGCTTGGAGCTTCATATTGACGATGAAACACAGAAATTGCATAGGGATGAATATAGTAGGCACAATGCCGACTTACGTCCAGGGGAAGCAATGCTTCAAATGGTCGCTATACGTGCCGTTACATTGAGGCCAGTATTAGATTGCGACACACCACTGGGTGTTTACTGTAACCCTTGGAGCTTCATATAGACGATGAAACACAAAAATTGCATCGGGATTGAATATAGTAGGCACAATGCCGACTTACGTCCAGGGGGAGTAATGCTTCAAACAGTCTGTATATGTGCCGGTACTGAGAGGCCAATATTAGATAGCGACGCACCACTGGGTGTTTACTGTAACCCTTGGAGCTTCATATTGACGATGAAACACAGAAATTGCATCGGGGACTGAATATAGTAGGCACAATGCCGACTTACGTCCAGTGGGAGTAATGCTTCAAACAGTCTGTATATGTGCCGTTACTGAGATTTCAGTATTAGATTGCGACGCACCACTGGGTGTTTACTGTAACCCTTGGAGCTTCGTATTGACGATGAAACACAGAAATTGCATCGGGATTGAATATAGTAGGCACAATGCCGACTTATTTCCAGGGGAAGCAATGCTTCAAATGGTCGCTATACGTGCCGTTACATTGAGGCCAGTATTAGATTGCGACACACCACTGGGTGTTTACTGTAACCCTTGGAGCTTCATATTGAGAATGAAACACAGAAATTGCATCGGGATTGAATATAGTAGTCACAATGCCGACATACGTCCAGTGGGAGTCATGCTTCAAACAGTCAGTATACGTGCCTTTCCTGAGAGGCCAGTATTAGATTGCGACGCACCACTGGGTGTTTACTGTAACCCTTGGAGCTTCATATTGACGATGAAACACAGAAATTGCATCGGGATGAATATAGTAGGCACAATGCCGACTTACGTCCAAGGGAGCAATGCTTCATACAGTTGTCTACGTGCCTTTCCTGAGATTCCAGTATTGGATTGCGAAGCACCACTGGGTGTTTACTGTAACCCATGGAGCTTCATATTGACGATAAAACACAGAAATTGCATCGGGATTGCATATAGTAGGCACAATGCCGATTTACGTCCAGGGGGAACAATGCTTCAAACAGTCTGTATACGTGCCGTTACTGAGAGGCCAGTATTAGATTGTGACGCACCACTGGGTGTTTACTGTAACCCTTGGAGCTTCATATTGACGATGAAACACAGAAATTGCATCGGGATTGAATATAGTAGGCACAATGCCGACTTACGTCCATGGGGTGCAATGCTTCAAACAGTTTGTATATGTGCCGTTACTGAGAGGCCAGTATTAGATTGCGACGCACCACTCGGTATTTACTGCCTCCCTTGGAGCTTCATATTCACGATGAAACACAGTAATTGCATCGGGATTGAATATAGTAGGCACAATGCCGACTTACGTCCAGGGGAAGCATTGCTTCAAACAGTCTGTATACGTGCCTTTCCTGAGAGGCCAGTATTCGACTGCGACGCACCACTGGGTGTTTACTGTAACCCTTGGAGTTTCATATTGACGATGAAACACAGAAATTGCATCGGGATTGAATATAGCAGGCACAAAGCCGACTTACGTCCAGGGGGAGCAATGCTTCAAACAGTCTGTATACGTGCCGTTACTGAGAGGCCAGTATTAGATTGTGACGCACCACTGGGTGTTTACTGTAACCCTTGGAGCTTCATATTGACGATGAAACACGGAAATTGCATCGCGATTGAATATAATAGGCACAATGCCGACTTACGTCCAGGGGAAGGAATGCTTCAAACAGTCTGTATATGTGCCGTTACTGAGAGGCCAGTATAGGATTGCGACGCAACACTGGGTGTTTACTGTAACCCTTGGAGCTTCATATTGACGATGAAACATAGAAATTGCATCGGGATTGAATATAGTAGGCACAATGCCGACCTACGTCCAGGGGGAGTAATGCTTCAAACGGTCTGTATACGTGCCTTTCCTGAGATGCCAGTATTAAACTTCGACGCACCATTGGGAGTTTACTGTAACCCATGGAGCTTCATATTGACGATGAAACACAGAAATTGCATTACGATTGAATATAGTAGGTACAATGCCGACTTACGTCCAGGGGGAGCAATGCTTCAAACAGTCTGTATACGTGCCGTTACTGAGAGGCCACTATTAGATTGCGACGCACCACTGGGTGTTTACTGTAACCCTTGGAGCATCATATTGACGATTAAACATAGAAATTGCATCGGGATTAAATATAGTAGGCACAATGCCGACTTATGTCCAGGGGGAGCAATTCTTCAAACAGTCTGTATACGTGCCTTTCCTGAGCGGCCAGTATTAGATTGCGACGCACCACTGGGTGTTCACTGTAACCCTTGGAGCTTCATATTGACGATGAAACACAGAAATTGCATCGGGATTGAATATAGTAGGCACAATGCCGACTTACGTCCAGGGGGAGCAATGCTTCAAAAATCTGTATACGTGCCGTTACTGAGAGGCCAGTATTAGATTGCGACGCACCTCTGGGTGTTTACTGTAACCCTTGGAGCTTCATATTGACTATGAAACAAAGAAATTTCATCGGGATTGAATATAGTAGGCACAATGCCGACTTTCGTTCAGGGGACCAATGCTTCAAACAGTCTGTATACGTGCCTTTCCTGAGAGGCCAGTATTAGATTGCGACGAACCAATGGGTGTTTACTGTAACCCTTGGAGCTTCATATTGACTATGAAACACAGAAATTGCATCGGGATTGAATATAGTAGGCACAATGCCGACATACGTCCAGGGGAAGGAATGCTTCAAACAGTCTGTATATGTGCCGTTACTGAGAGGCAAGTATTACATTGCGACGCACCACTGGGTGTTTTCTGTAACCCTTGGAGCTTCATATTGACGATGAAACACAGAAATTGCATCGGGATTGAATATAGTAGTCACAATGCCGACTTAGTGTCCAGGGGGAGCAATGCTTCAAACAGTCTGTTTAAGTGCCGTTACTAAGAGGCCAGTATTAGATTGCGACGCACCACTGGGTGTTTACTGTAACCCTTGGAACTTCATATTGACGATGAAACACAGAAATTGCATCGGGATATCATATAGTAGGCACAATGCCGACTTACGTCCAGAAGGAGCAAAGCTTTAAACAGTCTGTATAAGTGCCGTTACTGAGAGTCCAGTATTAGATTGCGACGCACCACTGGGTGTTTACTGTATCCCTTGGAGCTTCATATTGACGATGAAACACAGAAATTGCATCGGGATTGAATGTAGAAGTCACAATGCCGACTTACGCCCAGGGGGAGCAATGCTTCAAACAGTCTGTATTTGTGCCGGTTCTGTGCAGCCAGTATTAGATTGCGACGCACCACTGGGTGTTTACTGTAACCCTTGGGGCTTCATATTGAGAATGAAACACAGAAATTGCATCGGGATTGAACATAGTAGGCACAATGCCGACTTACGTCCAGGGGGAGTAATGCTTCAAACAGTCTGTATACGTGCCTTTCCTGAGAGGCCAAAATTTGATTGTGACGCAGCACTGGGTGTTTACTGTAACCCATGGAGCTTCATATTGACGATGAAACACAGAAATTGCATCGGGATTGAATATAGTAGGCACAATGCCGACTTACATCCAGGGTGAGTATTGCTTCAAACAGTCTGTATACGTGCCTTTCCTGAGAGGCCAGTATTAGATTGCGACGCACCACTGGGAGTTTACTGTAACCCTTGGAGCTTCATATTGACGATGAAACACAGAAATTGCATCGGGATTGAATATAGTAGGCACAATGCCGACTTACGTCCAGGGGGAGCAATGCCTCATACAGTTGTACACGTGCCTTTCCTGAGATTCCAGTATTAGATTGCGACGCACCACTGGGTGTTTACTGTAACCCATGGAGCTTCATATAGACGATGAAACACAGAAATTGCATCGGGATTGAATATAGTAGGCACAATGCCGACTTACGTCCAGGGAGAGTAATGCTACAAACAGTCTGTATACGTGCCTTTCCTGAGAGGCCAGTATTAGATTGCGACGCACCACTGGGTGTTTACTGTAACGCTTGGAGCTCCATATTGACGATGAAACACAGAAATTGCATCGGGATGAATATAGTAGGCACAATGCCGACTTACGTCCAGGGGAAGCAATGCTTCAAATGGTCGCTATACGTGCCGTTACATTGAGGCCAGTATTAGATTGCGACACAGGGGGAGTAATGCTTCAAACAGCCTGTATCCGTGCCGGTACTGAGAGGCCAATATTAGATAGCGACGCACCACTGGGTGTTTACTGTAACCCTTGGAGCTTCATTTTGACGATGAAACAGGGAAATTGCATCGGGATTGAATATAGTAGGCACAATGCCGACTTACGTCCAGGGAGAGTAATGCTACAAACAGTCTGTATACGTGCCTTTCCTGAGAGGCCAGTATTAGATTGCGACGCACCACTGGGTGTTTACTGTAATGCTTGGAGCTTCATATTGACGATGAAACACAGAAATTGCATCGGGATGAATATAGTAGGCACAATGCCGACTTACGTCCAGGGGAAGCAATGCTTCAAATGGTCGCTATACGTGCCGTTACATTGAGGCCAGTATTAGATTGCGACACACCACTGGGTGTTTACTGTAACCCTTGGAGCTTCATATAGACGATGAAACACAAAAATTGCATCGGGATTGAATATAGTAGGCACAATGCCGACTTACGTCCAGGGGGAGTAATGCTTCAAACAGTCTGTATATGTGCCGGTACTCAGAGGCCAATATTAGATAGCGACGCACCACTGGGTGTTTACTGTAACCCTTGGAGCTTCATATTGACGATGAAACACAGAAATTGCATCGGGACTGAATATAGTAGGCACAATGCCGACTTACGTCCAGTGGGAGTAATGCTTCAAACAGTCTGTATATGTGCCGTTACTGAGATTTCAGTATTAGATTGCGACGCACCACTGGGTGTTTACTGTAACCCTTGGAGCTTCGTATTGACGATGAAACACAGAAATTGCATCGGGATTGAATATAGTAGGCACAATGCCGACTTATTTCCAGGGGAAGCAATGCTTCAAATGGTCGCTATACGTGCCGTTACATTGAGGCCAGTATTAGATTGCGACACACCACTGGGTGTTTACTGTAACCCTTGGAGCTTCATATTGAGAATGAAACACAGAAATTGCATCGGGATTGAATATAGTAGTCACAATGCCGACATACGTCCAGTGGGAGTCATGCTTCAAACAGTCTGTATACGTGCCTTTCCTGAGAGGCCAGTATTAGATTGCGACGCACCACTGGGTGTTTACTGTAACCCTTGGAGTTTCATATTGACGATGAAACACAGAAATTGCATCGGGATGAATATAGTAGGCACAATGCCGACTTACGTCCAAGGGAGCAATGCTTCATACAGTTGTCTACGTGCCTTTCCTGAGATTCCAGTATTGGATTGCGAAGCACCACTGGGTGTTTACTGTAACCCATGGAGCTTCATATTGACGAAAAAAAACACAGAAATTGCATCGGGATTGCATATAGTAGGCACAATGCCGATTTACGTCCAGGGGGAACAATGCTTCAAACAGTCTGTATACGTGCCGTTACTGAGAGGCCAGTATTAGATTGTGACGCACCACTGGGTGTTTACTGTAACCCTTGGAGCTTCATATTGACGATGAAACACAGAAATTGCATCGGGATTGAATATAGTAGGCACAATGCCGACTTACGTCCATGGGGTGCAATGCTTCAAACAGTTTGTATATGTGCCGTTACTGAGAGGCCAGTATTAGATTGCGACGCACCACTCGGTATTTACTGCCTCCCTTGGAGCTTCATATTCACGATGAAACACAGTAATTGCATCGGGATTGAATATAGTAGGCACAATGCCGACTTACGTCCAGGGGAAGCATTGCTTCAAACAGTCTGTATACGTGCCTTTCCTGAGAGGCCAGTATTCGACTGCGACGCACCACTGGGTGTTAACTGTAACCCTTGGAGTTTCATATTGACGATGAAACACAGAAATTGCATCGGGATTGAATATAGCAGGCACAAAGCCGACATACGTCCAGGGGGAGCAATGCTTCAAACAGTCTGTATACGTGCCGTTACTGAGAGGCCAGTATTAGATTGTGACGCACCACTGGGTGTTTACTGTAACCCTTGGAGCTTCATATTGACGATGAAACACGGAAATTGCATCGCGATTGAATATAATAGGCACAATGCCGACTTACGTCCAGGGGAAGGAATGCTTCAAACAGTCTGTATATGTGCCGTTACTGAGAGGCCAGTATAAGATTGCGACGCAACACTGGGTGTTTACTGTAACCCTTGGAGCTTCATATTGACGATGAAACATAGAAATTGCATCGGGATTGAATATAGTAGGCACAATGCCGACCTACGTCCAGGGGGAGTAATGCTTCAAACGGTCTGCATACGTGCCTTTCCTGAGATGCCAGTATTAAACTTCGACGCACCATTGGGAGTTTACTGTAACCCTTGGAGCTTCATATTGACGATGAAACACAGAAATTGCATTACGATTGAATATAGTAGGCACAATGCCGACTTACGCCCAGGGATAGTAAAGCTTCAAACAGTCTGTATATGTGCCTTTCCTTAGAGGCCTGTATTAGATTGCGACGCACCACTGGGTGTTTACTGCCACCCTTGGAGCTTCATATTGACGATGAAACACAGTAATTGCATCGGGATTGAATATAGTAGGCACAATGCCGAATTACGTCCAGGGGGAGCAATGCTTCAAACAGTCTGTATACGTGCCTTTCCTGAGAGGCCAGTATTAGATTGTGGCGCACCACTGGGTGTTTACTGTAACCCTTGGAGCTTCATATTGACTATGAAACACAGAAATTGCATCGGGATTGAATATAGTAGGCACAATGCCGACTTACGTCCTGGGGGAGCAATGCAACATACAGTTGTATACGTGCCTCTCCTGAGATTCCAGTATTAGATTGCGACGCACCACTGGGTGTTTACTGTAACCCTTGGAGCTTCATATTGACGATGAAACACAGAAATTGCAACGCGATTGCATATAGTAGGCACAATGCCGATTCACGTCCAGGGGGAGTAATGCTTCAAACAGTCTGTATACATGCCTTTCCTGAGAGGCCAGTATTAGATTTCGACGCACCACTGGTTGTTTACTGTAACCCTTGGAGCTTCATATTGACGATGAAACACAGAAATTGCATCGGAATGAATATAGTAGGCACCATGCCGACTTACGTCCAGGGGGAGCAATGCTTCAAACACTCTGTATACGTGCCGTTACCGAGATACCAGTATTATATTGCGACGCACCACTGGGTGTTTACTGTAACCCTTGGGGCTTCATATTGACGATGAAACACAGAAATTGCATTGGGATTGAATATAGTAGGCAAAATGCCGACTTACGCCCAGGGGGAGTAATGCTTCAAACAGTCTGTATATGTGCCGTTACTGAGAGGCCAGTATTAGATTGCGACGCACCACTGGTTATTTACTGCCACCCTTGGAGCTTCATATTGACGATGAAACACAGTAATTGCATCGGGATTGAATATAGTAGGCACAATGCCGACTTACGTCCAGGGGGAGCAATGCTTCAAACAGTCTGTATACATGCCGTTACTGAGAGGCCAGTATTAGATTGTGACGCACCACTGGTGTTTACTGTAACCCTTGGAGCTCAATATTGACGATGAAACACGGAAATTGCATCGCGATTGAATACAGTAGGCACAATGCCGACTTACGTCCAGGGGGAGGAATGCTTCAAACAGTCTGTATATGTGCCGTTACTGAGAGGCCAGTTTTAGATTGCGACGCGCCACTGGGTGTTTACTGTAACCCTTGGAGCTTCATACTGACGATGAAACACAGAAATTCCATCGGGATTGCAAATAGTACGCACAATGCCGACTTACGTCCAGGGGGAGTAATGATTCAAACAGTCTGTATATGTGCCGTTACTGAGAGGCCAGTATTAGACTGCGACGCACCACTGGGTGTTTACTGTAACCCTTGGAGCTTCATATTGACGATGAAACACAGAAATTGCATCGGGATTGAATATAGTAGGCACAATCCCGACTTACGTCCAGGGGGAGAAATGCTTCAAACAGTCTGTATATGTGCCGTTACAGAGAGGCCAGTATTAGATTGTGACGCACCACTGGGTGTTTACTGTAACCCTTGGAGCTTCATATTGACTATGAAACACAGAATTTGCATCGGGTTTGAATATAGTAGGCACAATGCCGACTTACGTCCAGGGGGAACTATGCTTCAAACAGTCCGTATTCGTGCCGTTATAGAGAGGCCAGTATTAGATTGTGACGCACCACTGGGTGTTTACTGTAACCCTTGGAGCTTCATATTGACGATGAAACACAGAAATTGCATCGGGATTTAATATAGTAGGCAAAAATTCGGACTTAAGTCCAGGGGGAGTAATGCTTCAAACAGTCTGTATACGTGCCTTTCCTGAGAGGCCAGTATTAGACTGCGACGCACCATTGGGAGTTTCCTGTACCCTTGGAGCTTCATATTGACGATGAAACACAGAAATTGCATCGGGATTGAATATAGTAGGCACAATGCCGACTTGGGTCCAGGGAGAGTAATGCTACAAACAGTCTGTATACGTGCCTTTCCTGAGAGGCCAGTATTAGATTGCGACACACCACTGGGTGTTTACTGTAACCCTTGGAGCTTCATATTGACGATGAAACACAGAAATTGCATCGGGATTGAATATAGTAGGCACAATGCCGACTTACGTCCAGGGGGAGTAATGCTTCAAACAGTCTGTATACATGCCGTTACTGAGAGGCCAGTATTATATTGCGACGCACCACTGGGTGTTTACTGTAACCCTTGGTGCTTCATATTGACGATGAAGCACAGTAATTGGATCGGGATTGAATATAGTAGGCACAATGCCGACTTACGTCCAGAGGGAGTAATGCTTCAAACAGTCTGTATACGTGCCTTTCCTGAGAGAAAGTATTAGATTGCGACGCACCACTGGGTGTTTACTGTAACCCTTGGAGCTTCATATTGACGATGAAACACAGAAATTGCATCGGGATTGAACATAGTAGGCACAATGCCGACTTACGTCCAGAGGGAGTAATGCTTCAAACAGTCTGTATACATGCCTTTCCTGAGAGGCCAGTATTAGATTGCGACACACCACTGGGTGTTTACTGTAACCCTTGGAGATTCATATTGACGATGATACACAGTAATTGCATCGGGATTGAATATAGTAGGCACAATGCCGACTTACGTCCAGGGAGAGCAATGCTTCAAACAGTCTGTATACATGCCGTTACTGAGAGGCCAGTATTAGATTGTGACGCACCACTGGTGTTTACTGTAACCCTTGGAGCTCAATATTGACGATGAAACACGGAAATTGCATCGCGATTGAATACAATAGGCACAATGCCGACTTAGGTCCAGGGGGAGGAATGCTTCAAACAGTCTGTATATGTGCCGTTACTGAGAGGCCAGTATTAGATTGCGACGCAACACTGGGTGTTTACTGTAACCCTTGGAGCTTCATATTGACGATGAAACATAGAAATTGTATCGGGATTGAATATAGTAGGCACAATGCCGACTTAGGTCCAGGGAGAGTAATGCTACAAACAGTCTGTATACGTGCCTTTCCTGAGAGGCCAGTATTAGATTGCGACGCACCACTGGGGTGTTTACTGTAACCCTTGGAGCTTCATATTGACGATGAAACACAGAAATTGCATCGGGATTGAATATAGTAGGCACAATGCCGACTTACGTCCAGGGGGAGTAATGCTTCAAACAGTCTATATATGTGCCGTTACTGAGAGGCCAGTATTATATTGCGACGCACCACTGGGTGTTTACTGTAACCCTTGGAGCTTCATATTGACGATGAAGCACAGAAATTGGATCGGGATTGAATATAGTAGGCACAATGCCGACTTACGTCCAGGGCTTGCAATGCTTCAAACAGTATGTATACATGACGTTACATTGAGGCCAGTATTAGATTGCGACACACCACTGGGTGTTTACTGTAACCCTTGGAGCTTCATATTGAGAATGAAACACAGATATTGCATCGGGATTGAATATAGTAGTCACAATGCCGACATACGTCCAGGGGGAGTAATGCTTCAAACAGTCTGTATACGTGCCTTTCCTGAGAGAAAGTATTAGATTGCGACGCACCACTGGGTGTTTACTGTAATCCTTGGAGCTTCATATTGACTATGAAACACAGAAATTGCATCGGGATTGAATATAGTAGGCACAATGCCGACTTACGTCCAGGGGGAGCAATGCAACATACAGTTGTATACGTGCCTCTCCTGAGATTCCAGTATTAGATTGCGACGCACCACTGGGTGTTTACTGTAACCCTTGGAGCTTCATATTGACGATGAAACACAGAAATTGCATCGCGATTGCATATAGTAGGCACAATGCCGATTTACGTCCAGGGGGAGTAATGCTTCAAACAGTCTGTATACATGCCTTTCCTGAGAGGCCAGTATTAGATTGCGACGCACCACTGGTTGTTTACTGTAACCCTTGGAGCTTCATATTGACGATGAAACACAGAAATTGCATCGGAATGAATATAGTAGGCACCATGCCGACTTACGTCCAGGGGGAGCAATGCTTCAAACACTCTGTATACGTGCCGTTACCGAGATACCAGTATTATATTGCGACGCACCACTGGGTGTTTACTGTAACCCTTGGGGCTTCATATTGACGAGGAAACACAGAAATTGCATTGGGATTGAATATAGTAGGCAAAATGCCGACTTACGCCCAGGGGGAGTAATGCTTCAAACAGTCTGTATATGTGCCGTTACTGAGAGGCCAGTATTAGATTGCGACGCACCACTGGGTATTTACTGCCACCCTTGGAGCTTCATATTGACGATGAAACACAGTAATTGCATCGGGATTGAATATAGTAGGCACAATGCCGACTTACGTCCAGGGGGAGCAATGCTTCAAACAGTCTGTATACATGCCGTTACTGAGAGGCCAGTATTAGATTGTGACGCACCACTGGTGTTTACTGTAACCCTTGGAGCTCAATATTGACGATGAAACACGGAAATTACATCGCGATTGAATACAATAGGCACAATGCCGACTTACGTCCAGGGGGAGGAATGCTTCAAACAGTCTGTATATGTGCCGTTACTAAGACGCCAGTAATAGATTGCGACGCACCACTGGGTGTTTACTGTAACCCTTGGAGCTTCATATTGACGATGAAACACAGAAATTGCATCGGGGTTGAATATAGTAGGCACAATGCCGACTTACGTACAGGGGGAGAAATGCTTCAAACAGTCTGTATATGTGCCGTTACAGAGAGGCCAGTATTAGATTGCGACGCACCACTGGGTGTTTACTGTAACCCTTGGAGCTTCATATTGACTATGAAACACAGAATTTGCATCGGGTTTGAATATAGTAGGCACAATGCCGACTTACGTCCAGGGGCAGTAATGCTTCGAACAGTCTGTATATGTGCCGTTACTGAGAGGCCAGTTTTAGATTGCGACGCGCCACTGGGTGTTTACTGTAACCCTTGGAGCTTCATACTGACGATGAAACACAGAAATTCCATCGGGATTGCAAATAGTACGCACAATGCCGACTTACGTCCAGGGGGAGTAATGATTCAAACAGTCTGTATATGTGCCGTCACTGAGAGGCCAGTATTAGACTGCGACGCACCACTGGGTGTTTACTGTAACCCTTGGAGCTTCATATTGACGATGAAACACAGAAATTGCATCGGGATTGAATATAGTAGGCACAATCCCGACTTACGTCCAGGGGGAGAAATGCTTCAAACAGTCTGTATATGTGCCGTTACAGAGAGGCCAGTATTAGATTGCGACGCACCACTGGGTGTTTACTGTAACCCTTGGAGCTTCATATTGACTATGAAACACAGAATTTGCATCGGGTTTGAATATAGTAGGCACAATGCCGACTTACGTCCAGGGGCAACTATGCTTCAAACAGTCCGTATTCGTGCCGTTATAGAGAGGCCAGTATTAGATTGTGACGCACCACTGGGTGTTTACTGTAACCCTTGGAGCTTCATATTGACGATGAAACACAGAAATTGCATCGGGATTTAATATAGTAGGCAAAAATTCGGACTTAAGTCCAGGGGGAGTAATGCTTCAAACAGTCTGTATACGTGCCTTTCCTGAGAGGCCAGTATTAGACTGCGACGCACCATTGGGAGTTTACTGTACCCTTGGAGCTTCATATTGACGATGAAACACAGAAATTGCATCGGGATTGAATATAGTAGGCACAATGCCGACTTGGGTCCAGGGAGAGTAATGCTACAAACAGTCTGTATACGTGCCTTTCCTGAGAGGCCAGTATTAGATTGCGACACACCACTGGGTGTTTACTGTAACCCTTGGAGCTTCATATTGACGATGAAACACAGAAATTGCATCGGGATTGAATATAGTAGGAACAATGCCGACTTACGTCCAGGGGGAGTAATGCTTCAAACAGTCTGTATACGTGCCGTTACTGAGAGGCCAGTATTATATTGCGACGCACCACTGGGTGTTTACTGTAACCCTTGGTGCTTCATATTGACGATGAAGCACAGTAATTGGATCGGGATTGAATATAGTAGGCACAATGCCGACTTACGTCCACGGATTGCAATGCTTCAAACAGTATGTATACATGGCGTTACATTGAGGCCAGTATTAGATTGCGACACACCACTGGGTGTTTACTGTAACCCTTGGAGCTTCATATTGAGAATGAAACACAGAAATTGCATCGGGATTGAATATAGTAGTCACAATGCCGACATACGTCCAGGGGGAGTAATGCTTCAAACAGTCTGTATACGTGCCTTTCCTGAGAGAAAGTATTAGATTGCGACGCACCACTGGGTGTTTACTGTAACCCTTGGAGCTTCATATTGACGATGAAACACAGAAATTGCATCGGGATTGAATATAGTAGGCACAATGCCGACTTACGTCCAGAGGGAGTAATGCTTCAAACAGTCTGTATACATGCCTTTCCTGAGAGGCCAGTATTAGATTGCGACACACCACTGGGTGTTTACTGTAACCCTTGGAGCTTCATATTGACGATGATACACAGTAATTGCATCGGGATTGAATATAGTAGGCACAATGCCGACTTACGTCCAGGGGGAGCAATGCTTCAAACAGTCTGTATACATGCCGTTACTGAGAGGCCAGTATTAGATTGTGACGCACCACTGGTGTTTACTGTAACCCTTAGAGCTCAATATTGACGATGAAACACGGAAATTGCATCGCGATTGAATACAATAGGCACAATGCCGACTTACGTCCAGGGGGAGGAATGCTTCAAACAGTCTGTATATGTGCCGTTACTGAGAGGCCAGTATTAGATTGCGACGCAACACTGGGTGTTTACTGTAACCCTTGGAGCTTCATATTGACGATGAAACATAGAAATTGTATCGGGATTGAATATAGTAGGCACAATGCCGACTTAGGTCCAGGGAGAGTAATGCTACAAACAGTCTGTATACATGCCTTTCCTGAGAGGCCAGTATTAGATTGCGACGCACCACTGGGGTGTTTACTGTAACCCTTGGAGCTTCATATTGACGATGAAACACAGAAATTGCATCGGGATTGAATATAGTAGGCACAATGCCGACTTACGTCCACGGGGAGTAATGCTTCAAACAGTCTGTATATGTGCCGTTACTGACAGGCCAGTATTATATTGCGACGCACCACTGGGTGTTTACTGTAACCCTTGGAGCTTCATATTGACGATGAAGCACAGAAATTGGATCGGGATTGAATATAGTAGGCACAATGCCGACTTACGTCCAGGGCTTGCAATGCTTCAAACAGTATATATACATGACGTTACATTGAGGCCAGTATTAGATTGCGACACACAACTGGATGTTTACTGTAACCCTTGGAGCTTCATATTGAGAATGAAACACAGATATTGCATCGGGATTGAATATAGTAGTCACAATGCCGACATACGTCCAGGGGGAGTAATGCTTCAAACAGTCTGTATACGTGCCTTTCCTGAGAGAAAGTATTAGATTGCGACGCACCACTGTTTGTTTACTGTAACCCTTGGAGCTTCATATTGACTATGAAACACAGAAATTGCATCGGGATTGAATATAGTAGGCACAATGACGACTTACGTCCAGGGGGAGCAATGCAACATACAGTTGTATACGTGCCTCTCCTGAGATTCCAGTATTAGATTGCGACGCACCACTGGGTGTTTACTGTAACCCTTGGAGCTTCATATTGACTATGAAACACAGAAATTGCATCGGAATGAATATAGTAGGCACCATGCCGACTTACGTCCAGGGGGAGCAATGCTTCAAACACTCTGTATACGTGCCGTTACCGAGATACCAGTATTATATTGCGACGCACCACTGGGTGTTTACTGTAACCCTTGGGGCTTCATATTGACGATGAAACACAGAAATTGCATTGGGATTGAATATAGTAGGCAAAATGCCGACTTACGCCCAGGGGGAGTAATGCTTCAAACAGTCTGTATATGTGCCGTTACTGAGAGGCCAGTATTAGATTGCGACGCACCACTGGGTATTTACTGCCACCCTTGGAGCTTCATATTGACGATGAAACACAGTAATTGCATCGGGATTGAATATAGTAGGCACAATGCCGACTTACGTCCAGGGGGAGCAATGCTTCAAACAGTCTGTATACATGCCGTTACTGAGAGGCCAGTATTAGATTGTGACGCACCACTGGTGTTTACTGTAACCCTTGGAGCTCAATATTGACGATGAAACACAGAAACTCCATCGGGATTGCAAATAGTACGCACAATGCCGACTTACGTCCAGGGGGAGTAATGATTCAAACAGTCTGTATATGTGCCGTTACTGAGAGGCCAGTATTAGACTGCGACGCACCACTGGGTGTTTACTGTAACCCTTGGAGCTTCATATTGACGATGAAACACAGAAATTGCATCGGGATTGAATATAGTAGGCACAATCCCGACTTACGTCCAGGGGGAGAAATGCTTCAAACAGTCTGTATATGTGCCGTTACAGAGAGGCCAGTATTAGATTGCGACGCACCACTGGGTGTTTACTGTAACCCTTGGAGCTTCATATTGACTATGAAACACAGAATTTGCATCGGGTTTGAATATAGTAGGCACAATGCCGACTTACGTCCAGGGGGAACTATGCTTCAAACAGTCCGTATTCGTGCCGTTATAGAGAGGCCAGTATTAGATTGTGACGCACCACTGGGTGTTTACTGTAACCCTTGGAGCTTCATATTGACGATGAAACACAGAAATTGCATCGGGATTTAATATAGTAGGCAAAAATTCGGACTTAAGTCCAGGGGGAGTAATGCTTCAAACAGTCTGTATACGTGCCTTTCCTGAGAGGCCAGTATTAGACTGCGACGCACCATTGGGAGTTTACTGTACCCTTGGAGATTCATATTGACGATGAAACACAGAAATTGCATCGGGATTGAATATAGTAGGCACAATGCCGACTTGGGTCCAGGGAGAGTAATGCTACAAACAGTCTGTATACGTGCCTTTCCTGAGAGGCCAGTATTAGATTGCGACACACCACTGGGTGTTTACTGTAACCCTTGGAGCTTCATATTGACGATGAAACACAGAAATTGCATCGGGATTGAATATAGTAGGCACAATGCCGACTTACGTCCAGGGGGAGTAATGCTTCAAACAGTCTGTATACGTGCCGTTACTGAGAGGCCAGTATTATATTGCGACGCACCACTGGGTGTTTACTGTAACCCTTGGTGCTTCATATTGACGATGAAGCACAGTAATTGGATCGGGATTGAATATAGTAGGCACAATGCCGACTTACGTCCAGAGGGAGTAATGCTTCAAACAGTCTGTATACGTGCCTTTCCTGAGAGAAAGTATTAGATTGCGACGCACCACTGGGTGTTTACTGTAACCCTTGGAGCTTCATATTGACGATGAAACACAGAAATTGCATCGGGATTGAATATAGTAGGCACAATGCCGACTTACGTCCAGAGGGAGTAATGCTTCAAACAGTCTGTATACATGCCTTTCCTGAGAGGCCAGTATTAGATTGCGACACACCACTGGGTGTTTACTGTAACCCTTGGAGATTCATATTGACGATGATACACAGTAATTGCATCGGGATTGAATATAGTAGGCACAATGCCGACTTACGTCCAGGGAGAGCAATGCTTCAAACAGTCTGTATACATGCCGTTACTGAGAGGCCAGTATTAGATTGTGACGCACCACTGGTGTTTACTGTAACCCTTGGAGCTCAATATTGACGATGAAACACGGAAATTGCATCGCGATTGAATACAATAGGCACAATGCCGACTTACGTCCAGGGGGAGGAATGCTTCAAACAGTCTGTATATGTGCCGTTACTGAGAGGCCAGTATTAGATTGCGACGCAACACTGGGTGTTTACTGTAACCCTTGGAGCTTCATATTGACGATGAAACATAGAAATTGTATCGGGATTGATTATAGTAGGCACAATGCCGACTTAGGTCCAGGGAGAGTAATGCTACAAACAGTCTGTATACGTGCCTTTCCTGAGAGGCCAGTATTAGATTGCGACGCACCACTGGGGTGTTTACTGTAACCCTTGGAGCTTCATATTGACGATGAAACACAGAAATTGCATCGGGATTTAATATAGTAGGCACAATGCCGACTTACGTCCAGGGGGAGTAATGCTTCAAACAATCTATATATGTGCCGTTACTGAGAGGCCAGTATTATATTGCGACGCACCACTGGGTGTTTACTGTAACCCTTGGAGCTTCATATTGACGATGAAGCACAGAAATTGGATCGGGATTGAATATAGTAGGCACATTGCCGACTTACGTCCAGGGCTTGCAATGCTTCAAACAGTATGTATACATGACGTTACATTGAGGCCAGTATTAGATTGCGACACACCACTGGGTGTTTACTGTAACCCTTGGAGCTTCATATTGAGAATGAAACACAGATATTGCATCGGGATTGAATATAGTAGTCACAATGCCGACATACGTCCAGGGGGAGTAATGCTTCAAACAGTCTGTATACGTGCCTTTCCTGAGAGAAAGTATTAGATTGCGACGCACCACTGGGTGTTTACTGTAACCCTTGGAGCTTCATATTGACTATGAAACACAGAAATTGCATCGGGATTGAATATAGTAGGCACAATGCCGACTTACGTCCAGGGGGAGCAATGCAACATACAGTTGTATACGTGCCTCTCCTGAGATTCCAGTATTAGATTGCGACGCACCACTGGGTGTTTACTGTAACCCTTGGAGCTTCATATTGACGATGAAACACAGAAATTGCATCGCGATTGCATATAGTAGGCACAATGCCGATTTACGTCCAGGGGGAGTAATGCTTCAAACAGTCTGTATACATGCCTTTCCTGAGAGGCCAGTATTAGATTGCGACGCACCACTGGTTGTTTACTGTAACCCTTGGAGCTTCATATTGACGATGAAACACAGAAATTGCATCGGAATGAATATAGTAGGCACCATGCCGACTTACGTCCAGGGGGAGCAATGCTTCAAACACTCTGTATACGTGCCGTTATCGAGATACCAGTATTATATTGCGACGCACCACTGGGTGTTTACTGTATCCCTTGGGGCTTCATATTGACGATGAAACACAGAAATTGCATTGGGATTGAATATAGTAGGCAAAATGCCGACTTACGCCCAGGGGGAGTAATGCTTCAAACAGTCTGTATATGTGCCGTTACTGAGAGGCCAGTATTAGATTGCGACGCACCACTGGGTATTTACTGCCACCCTTGGAGCTTCATATTGACGATGAAACACAGTAATTGCATCGGGATTGAATATAGTAGGCACAATGCCGACTTACGTCCAGGGGGAGCAATGCTTCAAACAGTCTGTATACATGCCGTTACTGAGAGGCCAGTATTAGATTGTGACGCACCACTGGTGTTTACTGTAACCCTTGGAGCTCAATATTGACGATGAAACACGGAAATTACATCGCGATTGAATACAATAGGCACAATGCCGACTTACGTCCAGGGGGAGGAATGCTTCAAACAGTCTGTATATGTGCCGTTACTAAGACGCCAGTAATAGATTGCGACGCACCACTGGGTGTTTACTGTAACCCTTGGAGCTTCATATTGACGATGAAACACAGAAATTGCATCGGGGTTGAATATAGTAGGCACAATGCCGACTTACGTACAGGGGGAGAAATGCTTCAAACAGTCTGTATATGTGCCGTTACAGAGAGGCCAGTATTAGATTGCGACGCACCACTGGGTGTTTACTGTAACCCTTGGAGCTTCATATTGACTATGAAACACAGAATTTGCATCGGGTTTGAATATAGTAGGCACAATGCCGACTTACGTCCAGGGGCAGTAATGCTTCGAACAGTCTGTATATGTGCCGTTACTGAGAGGCCAGTTTTAGATTGCGACGCGCCACTGGGTGTTTACTGTAACCCTTGGAGCTTCATACTGACGATGAAACACAGAAATTCCATCGGGATTGCAAATAGTACGCACAATGCCGACTTACGTCCAGGGGGAGTAATGATTCAAACAGTCTGTATATGTGCCGTTACTGAGAGGCCAGTATTAGACTGCGACGCACCACTGGGTGTTTACTGTAACCCTTGGTGCTTCATATTGACGATGAAACACAGAAATTGCATCGGGATTGAATATAGTAGGCACAATCCCGACTTACGTCCAGGGGGAGAAATGCTTCAAACAGTCTGTATATGTGCCGTTACAGAGAGGCCAGTATTAGATTGCGACGCACCACTGGGTGTTTACTGTAACCCTTGGAGCTTCATATTGACTATGAAACACAGAATTTGCATCGGGTTTGAATATAGTAGGCACAATGCCGACTTACGTCCAGGGGGAACTATGCTTCAAACAGTCCGTATTCGTGCCGTTATAGAGAGGCCAGTATTAGATTGTGACGCACCACTGGGTGTTTACTGTAACCCTTGGAGCTTCATATTGACGATGAAACACAGAAATTGCATCGGGATTTAATATAGTAGGCAAAAATTCGGACTTAAGTCCAGGGGGAGTAATGCTTCAAACAGTCTGTATACGTGCCTTTCCTGAGAGGCCAGTATTAGACTGCGACGCACCATTGGGAGTTTACTGTACCCTTGGAGCTTCATATTGACGATGAAACACAGAAATTGCATCGGGATTGAATATAGTAGGCACAATGCCGACTTGGGTCCAGGGAGAGTAATGCTACAAACAGTCTGTATACGTGCCTTTCCTGAGAGGCCAGTATTAGATTGCGACACACCACTGGGTGTTTACTGTAACCCTTGGAGCTTCATATTGACGATGATACACAGTAATTGCATCGGGATTGAATATAGTAGGCACAATGCCGACTTACGTCCAGGGGGAGCAATGCTTCAAACAGTCTGTATACATGCCGTTACTGAGAGGCCAGTATTAGATTGTGACGCACCACTGGTGTTTACTGTAACCCTTAGAGCTCAATATTGACGATGAAACACGGAAATTGCATCGCGATTGAATACAATAGGCACAATGCCGACTTACGTCCAGGGGGAGGAATGCTTCAAACAGTCTGTATATGTGCCGTTACTGAGAGGCCAGTATTAGATTGCGACGCAACACTGGGTGTTTACTGTAACCCTTGGAGCTTCATATTGACGATGAAACATAGAAATTGTATCGGGATTGAATATAGTAGGCACAATGACGACTTAGGTCCAGGGAGAGTAATGCTACAAACAGTCTGTATACATGCCTTTCCTGAGAGGCCAGTATTAGATTGCGACGCACCACTGGGGTGTTTACTGTAACCCTTGGAGCTTCATATTGACGATGAAACACAGAAATTGCATCGGGATTGAATATAGTAGGCACAATGCCGACTTACGTCCACGGGGAGTAATGCTTCAAACAGTCTGTATATGTGCCGTTACTGACAGGCCAGTATTATATTGCGACGCACCACTGGGTGTTTACTGTAACCCTTGGAGCTTCATATTGACGATGAAGCACAGAAATTGGATCGGGATTGAATATAGTAGGCACAATGCCGACTTACGTCCAGGGCTTGCAATGCTTCAAACAGTATATATACATGACGTTACATTGAGGCCAGTATTAGATTGCGACACACCACTGGGTGTTTACTGTAACCCTTGGAGCTTCATATTGAGAATGAAACACAGATATTGCATCGGGATTGAATATAGTAGTCACAATGCCGACATACGTCCAGGGGGAGTAATGCTTCAAACAGTCTGTATACGTGCCTTTCCTGAGAGAAAGTATTAGATTGCGACGCACCACTGTTTGTTTACTGTAACCCTTGGAGCTTCATATTGACTATGAAACACAGAAATTGCATCGGGATTGAATATAGTAGGCACAATGACGACTTACGTCCAGGGGGAGCAATGCAACATACAGTTGTATACGTGCCTCTCCTGAGATTCCAGTATTAGATTGCGACGCACCACTGGGTGTTTACTGTAACCCTTGGAGCTTCATATTGACTATGAAACACAGAAATTGCATCGGAATGAATATAGTAGGCACCATGCCGACTTACGTCCAGGGGGAGCAATGCTTCAAACACTCTGTATACGTGCCGTTACCGAGATACCAGTATTATATTGCGACGCACCACTGGGTGTTTACTGTAACCCTTGGGGCTTCATATTGACGATGAAACACAGAAATTGCATTGGGATTGAATATAGTAGGCAAAATGCCGACTTACGCCCAGGGGGAGTAATGCTTCAAACAGTCTGTATATGTGCCGTTACTGAGAGGCCAGTATTAGATTGCGACGCACCACTGGGTATTTACTGCCACCCTTGGAGCTTCATATTGACGATGAAACACAGTAATTGCATCGGGATTGAATATAGTAGGCACAATGCCGACTTACGTCCAGGGGGAGCAATGCTTCAAACAGTCTGTATACATGCCGTTACTGAGAGGCCAGTATTAGATTGTGACGCACCACTGGTGTTTACTGTAACCCTTGGAGCTCAATATTGACGATGAAACACGGAAATTGCATCGCGATTGAATACAATAGGCACAATGCCGACTTACGTCCAGGGGGAGGAATGCTTCAAACATTCTGTATATGTGCCGTTACTAAGACGCCAGTAATAGATTGCGACGCACCACTGGGTGTTTACTGTAACCCTTGGAGCTTCATATTGACGATGAAACACAGAAATTGCTTCGGGATTGAATATAGTAGGCACAATGCCGACTTACGTCCAGGGGGAGTAATGCTTCAAACTGTCTGTATATGTGCCGTTACTGAGAGGCCAGTATTAGACTGCGACGCACCACTGGGTGTTTACTGTAACCCTTGGAGCTTCATATTAACGATGAAACACAGAAATTGCATCGGGATTGAATATAGTTGGCACAATGCCTACTTACGTCCAGGGCGAGTAATGCTTCTAACAGTCTGTATATGTGCCGTACTGAGAGGCCAGAATTAGATTGCGACGCACCACTGGGTGTTTACTGTAACTCTTGGAGCTTCATATTGACGATGAAACACAGAAATTGCATTGGGGTTGAATATAGTAGACACAATGCCGACTTACGTCCAGGGGGAGTAATGCTTTAAACAGTGTGTATATGTGCCGTTACTAAGAGGCCAGTAATAGATTGCGACGCACCACTGGGTGTTTACTGTAACCCTTGGAGCTTCATATTGACGATGAAACACAGAAATTGCTTCGGGATTGAATATAGTAGGCACAATGCCGACTTACGTCCAGGGGCAGTAATGCTTCAAACAGTCTGTATATGTGCCGTTACTGAGAGGCCAGTTTTAGATTGCGACGCGCCACTGGGTGTTTACTGTAACCCTTGGAGCTTCATACTGACGATGAAACACAGAAATTCCATCGGGATTGCAAATAGTAGGCACAATGCCGACTTACGTCCAGGGGGAGTAATGATTCAAACAGTCTGTATATGTGCCGTTACTGAGAGGCCAGTATTAGACTGCGACGCACCACTGGGTGTTTACTGTAACCCTTGGAGCTTCATATTGACGATGAAACACAGAAATTGCATCGGGATTGAATATAGTAGGCACAATCCCGACTTACGTCCAGGGGGAGAAATGCTTCAAACAGTCTGTATATGTGCCGTTACTGAGAGGCCAGTATTAGATTGCGACGCACCACTGGGTGTTTACTGTAACCCTTGGAGCTTCATATTGACTATGAAACACAGAATTTGCATCGGGTTTGAATATAGTGGGCACAATGCCGACTTACGTCCAGGGGAACTATGCTTCAAACAGTCCGTATTCGTGCCGTTATAGAGAGGCCAGAATTAGATTGTGACGCACCACTGGGTGTTTACTGTAACCCTTGGAGCTTCATATTGACGATGAAACACAGAAATTGCATCGGGATTTAATATAGTAGGCAAAAATTCGGACTTAAGTCCAGGGGGAGTAATGCTTCAAACAGTCTGTATACGTGCCTTTCCTGAGAGGCCAGTATTAGACTGCGACGCACCATTGGGAGTTTACTGTACCCTTGGAGCTTCATATTGACGATGAAACACAGAAATTGCATCGGGATTGAATATAGTAGGCACAATGCCGACTTGGGTCCAGGGAGAGTAATGCTTCAAACAGGCTGTATACGTGCCTTTCCTGAGAGAAAGTATTAGATTGCGACGCACCACTGGGTGTTTACTGTAACCCTTGGAGCTTCATATTGACGATGAAACACAGAAATTGCACCGGGATTGAATATAGTAGGCACAATGCCGACTTACGACCAGGGGGAGCAATGCTTCAAACAGTCTGTATACGTGCCGTTACTGAGATACAAGTATTATATTGCGACGCACCACTGGGTGTTTACTCTCACCGTTGGAGCTTCATATTGACGATGAAACACAGAAATTGCATCGGGATTGAATACAGTAGGCACAAAGCTGACTTACGTCCAGGGGGAGCAATGCTTCATACAGTTGTATACGTGCCGTTCCTGAGATTCCAGTATTAGATTGCGACGCACCACAGGGTGTTTACTGTAACCCATGGAGCTTCCTATTGTCGATGAAACACAGAAATTGCATCGGGATTGAATATAGTAGGTACAATGCCGACTTACGTCCAGGGGGAGTAATGCTTCAAACAGTCTATATACGTGCTGGTACTGAGAGGCCAATATTAGATTGCGACGCAAAACAGGGTGTTTACTGTAACCCTTGGAGCTTCATATTGACGATGAAACACAGAAATTGCATCGGGATTGAATATAGTAGGCACAATGCTGACTTACGTCCAGGGAGAGTAATGCTACAAACAGTCTGTATACGTGCCTTTCCTGAAAGGCCAGTATTAGATTGCGACGCACCACTGGGTGTTTACTCTAACCTTTGGAGCTTCATATTGAGGATGAAACACAGAAAATGCATCGGGATTGAATATAGTAGGCACAATGTCGACTTACGTCCTGGGGGAGTATGCTTCAAACATTCTGTATATGTGCCGTTACTGAGAGGCCAGTATTAGATTGCGACGCACCACTGGGTGTTTACTGTAACCCTTGGAGCTTCATATTGACGATGAAACACAGAAATTGCATCGGGATTGAATATAGTAGGCACAATGCCGACTTACGTCCAGGGGGAGTAATGCTTCAAACAGTCTGTATACGTGCCTTTCCTGAGAGAAAGTATTAGATTGCGACGCACCACTGTTTGTTTACTGTAACCCTTGGAGCTTCATATTGACTATGAAACACAGAAATTGCATCGGGATTGAATATAGTAGGCACAATGACGACTTACGTCCAGGGGGAGCAATGCAACATACAGTTGTATACGTGCCTCTCCTGAGATTCCAGTATTAGATTGCGACGCACCACTGGGTGTTTACTGTAACCCTTGGAGCTTCATATTGACTATGAAACACAGAAATTGCATCGGAATGAATATAGTAGGCACCATGCCGACTTACGTCGAGGGGGAGCAATGCTTCAAACACTCTGTATACGTGCCGTTACCGAGATACCAGTATTATATTGCGACGCACCACTGGGTGTTTACTGTAACCCTTGGGGCTTCATATTGACGATGAAACACAGAAATTGCTTTGGGATTGAATATAGTAGGCAAAATGCCGACTTACGCCCAGGGGGAGTAATGCTTCAAACAGTCTGTATATGTGCCGTTACTGAGAGGCCAGTATTAGATTGTGACGCACCACTGGTGTTTACTGTAACCCTTGGAGCTCAATATTGACGATGAAACACGGAAATTGCATCGCGATTGAATACAATAGGCACAATGCCGACTTACGTCCAGGGGGAGGAATGCTTCAAACAGTCTGTATATGTGCCGTTACTAAGACGCCAGTAATAGATTGCGACGCACCACTGGGTGTTTACTGTAACCCTTGGAGCTTCATATTGACGATGAAACACAGAAATTGCTTCGGGATTGAATATAGTAGGCACAATGTCGACTTACGTCCAGGGGGAGTATGCTTCAAACATTCTGTATATGTGCCGTTACTGAGAGGCCAGTATTAGATTGCGACGCACCACTGGGTGTTTACTGTAACCCTTGGAGCTTCATATTGACGATGAAACACAGAAATTGCATCGGGATTGAATATAGTAGGCACAATGCCGACTTACGTCCAGGGGGAGTAATGCTTCAAACAGTCTGTATACGTGCCTTTCCTGAGAGAAAGTATTAGATTGCGACGCACCACTGGGTGTTTACTGTAACCCTTGGAGCTTCATATTGACGATGAAACACAGTAATTGCATCGGGATTGAATATAGTAGGCACAATGCCGACTTACGTCCAGGGGGAGCAATGCTTCAAACAGTCTGTATACATGCCGTTACTGAGAGGCCAGTATTAGATTGTGACGCACCACTGGTGTTTACTGTAACCCTTGGAGCTCAATATTGACGATGAAACACGGAAATTGCATCGCGATTGAATACAATAGGCACAATGCCGACTTACGTCCAGGGGGAGGAATGCTTCAAACAGTCTGTATATGTGCCGTTACTAAGACGCCAGTAATAGATTGCGACGCACCACTGGGTGTTTACTGTAACCCTTGGAGCTTCATATTGACGATGAAACACAGAAATTGCTTCGGGATTGAATATAGTAGGCACAATGCCGACTTACGTCCAGGGGGAGTAATGCTTCAAACTGTCTGTATATGTGCCGTTACTGAGAGGCCAGTATTAGACTGCGACGCACCACTGGGTGTTTACTGTAACCCTTGGAGCTTCATATTAACGATGAAACACAGAAATTGCATCGGGATTGAATATAGTTGGCACAATGCCTACTTACGTCCAGGGCGAGTAATGCTTCTAACAGTCTGTATATGTGCCGTACTGAGAGGCCAGTATTAGATTGCGACGCACCACTGGGTGTATACTGTAACTCTTGGAGCTTCATATTGACGATGAAACACAGAAATTGCATTGGGGTTGAATATAGTAGACACAATGCCGACTTACGTACAGGGGGAGTAATGGTTTAAACAGTGTGTATATGTGCCGTTACTAAGAGGCCAGTAATAGATTGCGACGCACCACTGGGTGTTTACTGTAACCCTTGGAGCTTCATATTGACGATGAAACACAGAAATTGCTTCGGGATTGAATATAGTAGGCACAATGCCGACTTACGTCCAGGGGCAGTAATGCTTCAAACAGTCTGTATATGTGCCGTTACTGAGAGGCCAGTTTTAGATTGCGACGCGCCACTGGGTGTTTACTGTAACCCTTGGAGCTTCATACTGACGATGAAACACAGAAATTCCATCGGGATTGCAAATAGTAGGCACAATGCCGACTTACGTCCAGGGGGAGTAATGATTCAAACAGTCTGTATATGTGCCGTTACTGAGAGGCCAGTATTAGACTGCGACGCACCACTGGGTGTTTACTGTAACCCTTGGAGCTTCATATTGACGATGAAACACAGAAATTGCATGGGATTGAATATAGTAGGCACAATCCCGACTTACGTCCAGGGGGAGAAATGCTTCAAACAGTCTGTATATGTGCCGTTACTGAGAGGCCAGTATTAGATTGCGACGCACCACTGGGTGTTTACTGTAACCCTTGGAGCTTCATATTGACTATGAAACACAGAATTTGCATCGGGTTTGAATATAGTAGGCACAATGCCGACTTACGTCCAGGGGGAACTATGCTTCAAACAGTCCGTATTCGTGCCGTTATAGAGAGGCCAGTATTAGATTGTGACGCACCACTGGGTGTTTACTGTAACCCTTGGAGCTTCATATTGACGATGAAACACAGAAATTGCATCGGGATTTAATATAGTAGGCAAAAATTCGGACTTAAGTCCAGGGGGAGTAATGCTTCAAACAGTCTGTATACGTGCCTTTCCTGAGAGGCCAGTATTAGACTGCGACGCACCATTGGGAGTTTACTGTACCCTTGGAGCTTCATATTGACGATGAAACACAGAAATTGCATCGGGATTGAATATAGTAGGCACAATGCCGACTTGGGTCCAGGGAGAGTAATGCTACAAACAGTCTGTATACGTGCCTTTCCTGAGAGGCCAGTATTAGATTGCGACACACCACTGGGTGTTTACTGTAACCCTTGGAGCTTCATATTGACGATGAAACACAGAAATTGCATCGGGATTGAATATAGTAGGCACAATGCCGACTTACGTCCAGGGGGAGTAATGCTTCAAACAGTCTGTATACGTGCCGTTACTGAGAGGCCAGTATTATATTGCGACGCACCACTGGGTGTTTACTGTAACCCTTGGTGCCTCATATTGACGATGAAGCGCAGTAATTGGATCGGGATTGAATATAGTAGGCACAATGCCGACTTACGTCCACGGATTGCAATGCTTCAAACAGTATGTATACATGACGTTACATTGAGGCCAGTATTAGATTGCGACACACCACTGGGTGTTTACTGTAACCCTTGGAGCTTCATATTGAGAATGAAACACAGAAATTGCATCGGGATTGAATATAGTAGTCACAATGCCGACATACGTCCAGGGGGAGTAATGCTTCAAACAGGCTGTATACGTGCCTTTCCTGAGAGAAAGTATTAGATTGCGACGCACCACTGGGTGTTTACTGTAACCCTTGGAGCTTCATATTGACGATGAAACACAGAAATTGCACCGGGATTGAATATAGTAGGCACAATGCCGACTTACGACCAGGGGGAGCAATGCTTCAAACAGTCTGTATACGTGCCGTTACTGAGATACAAGTATTATATTGCGACGCACCACTGGGTGTTTACTCTCACCGTTGGAGCTTCATATTGACGATGAAACACAGAAATTGCATCGGGATTGAATACAGTAGGCACAATGCTGACTTACGTCCAGGGGGAGCAATGCTTCATACAGTTGTATACGTGCCGTTCCTGAGATTCCAGTATTAGATTGCGACGCACCACAGGGTGTTTACTGTAACCCATGGAGCTTCCTATTGTCGATGAAACACAGAAATTGCATCGGGATTGAATATAGTAGGTACAATGCCGACTTACGTCCAGGGGGAGTAATGCTTCAAACAGTCTATATACGTGCTGGTACTGAGAGGCCAATATTAGATTGCGACGCAAAACAGGGTGTTTACTGTAACCCTTGGAGCTTCATATTGACGATGAAACACAGAAATTGCATCGGGATTGAATATAGTAGGCACAATGCCGACTTACGTCCAGGGAGAGTAATGCTACAAACAGTCTGTATACGTTACTTTCCTGAAAGGCCAGTATTAGATTGCGACGCACCACTGGGTGTTTACTCTAACCCTTGGAGCTTCATATTGAGGATGAAACACAGAAAATGCAACGGGATTGAATATAGTAGGCACAATGTCGACTTACGTCCAGGGGGAGTATGCTTCAAACATTCTGTATATGTGCCGTTACTGAGAGGCCAGTATTAGATTGCGACGCACCACTGGGTGTTTACTGTAACCCTTGGAGCTTCATATTGACGATGAAACACAGAAATTGCATCGGGATTGAATATAGTAGGCACAATGCCGACTTACGTCCAGGGGGAGTAATGCTTCAAACAGTCTGTATACGTGCCTTTCCTGAGAGAAAGTATTAGATTGCGACGCACCACTGTTTGTTTACTGTAACCCTTGGAGCTTCATATTGACTATGAAACACAGAAATTGAATCGGGATTGAATATAGTAGGCACAATGACGACTTACGTCCAGGGGGAGCAATGCAACATACAGTTGAATACGTGCCTCTCCTGAGATTCCAGTATTAGATTGCGACGCACCACTGGGTGTTTACTGTAACCCTTGGAGCTTCATATTGACTATGAAACACAGAAATTGCATCGGAATGAATATAGTAGGCACCATGCCGACTTACGTCCAGGGGGAGCAATGCTTCAAACACTCTGTATACGTGCCGTTACCGAGATACCAGTATTATATTGCGACGCACCACTGGGTGTTTACTGTAACCCTTGGGGCTTCATATTGACGATGAAACACAGAAATTGCATTGGGATTGAATATAGTAGGCAAAATGCCGACTTACGCCCAGGGGGAGTAATGCTTCAAACAGTCTGTATATGTGCCGTTACTGAGAGGCCAGTATTAGATTGCGACGCACCACTGGGTATTTACTGCCACCCTTGGAGCTTCATATTGACGATGAAACACAGTAATTGCATCGGGATTGAATATAGTAGGCACAATGCCGACTTACGTCCAGGGGGAGCAATGCTTCAAACAGTCTGTATACATGCCGTTACTGAGAGGCCAGTATTAGATTGTGACGCACCACTGGTGTTTACTGTAACCCTTGGAGCTCAATATTGACGATTAAACACGGAAATTGCATCGCGATTGAATACAATAGGCACAATGCCGACTTACGTCCAGGGGGAGGAATGCTTCAAACAGTCTGTATATGTGCCGTTACTAAGACGCCAGTAATAGATTGCGACGCACCACTGGGTGTTTACTGTAACCCTTGGAGCTTCATATTGACGATGAAACACAGAAATTGCTTCGGGATTGAATATAGTAGGCACAATGCCGACTTACGTCCAGGGGGAGTAATGCTTCAAACTGTCTGTATATGTGCCGTTACCGAGAGGCCAGTATTAGACTGCGACGCACCACTGGGTGTTTACTGTAACCCTTGGAGCTTCATATTAACGATGAAACACAGAAATAGCATCGGGATTGAATATAGTTGGCACAATGCCTACTTACGTCCAGGGCGAGTAATGCTTCTAACAGTCTGTATATGTGCCGTACTGAGAGGCCAGTATTAGATTGCGACGCACCACTGGGTGTATACTGTAACTCTTGGAGCTTCATATTGACGATGAAACACAGAAATTGCATTGGGGTTGAATATAGTAGACACAATGCCGACTTACGTACAGGGGGAGTAATGCTTTAAACAGTGTGTATATGTGCCGTTACTAAGAGGCCAGTAATAGATTGCGACGCACCACTGGGTGTTTACTGTAACCCTTGGAGCTTCATATTGACGATGAAACACAGAAATTGCTTCGGGATTGAATATAGTAGGCACAATGCCGACTTACGTCCAGGGGCAGTAATGCTTCAAACAGTCTGTATATGTGCCGTTACTGAGAGGCCAGTTTTAGATTGCGACGCGCCACTGGGTGTTTACTGTAACCCTTGGAGCTTCATACTGACGATGAAACACAGATATTCCATCGGGATTGCAAATAGTAGGCACAATGACGACTTACGTCCAGGGGGAGCAATGCAACATACAGTTGTATACGTGCCTCTCCTGAGATTCCAGTATTAGATTGCGACGCACCACTGGGTGTTTACTGTAACCCTTGGAGCTTCATATTGACTATGAAACACAGAAATTGCATCGGAATGAATATAGTAGGCACCATGCCGACTTACGTCCAGGGGGAGCAATGCTTCAAACACTCTGTATACGTGCCGTTACCGAGATACCAGTATTATATTGCGACGCAAAACAGGGTGTTTACTGTAACCCTTGGAGCTTCATATTGACGATGAAACACAGAAATTGCATCGGGATTGAATATAGTAGGCACAATGCCGACTTACGTCCAGGGAGAGTAATGCTACAAACAGTCTGTATACGTTACTTTCCTGAAAGGCCAGTATTAGATTGCGACGCACCACTGGGTGTTTACTCTAACCCTTGGAGCTTCATATTGAGGATGAAACACAGAAAATGCAACGGGATTGAATATAGTAGGCACAATGTCGACTTACGTCCAGGGGGAGTATGCTTCAAACATTCTGTATATGTGCCGTTACTGAGAGGCCAGTATTAGATTGCGACGCACCACTGGGTGTTTACTGTAACCCTTGGAGCTTCATATTGACGATGAAACACAGAAATTGCATCGGGATTGAATATAGTAGGCACAATGCCGACTTACGTCCAGGGGGAGTAATGCTTCAAACAGTCTGTATACGTGCCTTTCCTGAGAGAAAGTATTAGATTGCGACGCACCACTGTTTGTTTACTGTAACCCTTGGAGCTTCATATTGACTATGAAACACAGAAATTGAATCGGGATTGAATATAGTAGGCACAATGACGACTTACGTCCAGGGGGAGCAATGCAACATACAGTTGTATACGTGCCTCTCCTGAGATTCCAGTATTAGATTGCGACGCACCACTGGGTGTTTACTGTAACCCTTGGAGCTTCATATTGACTATGAAACACAGAAATTGCATCGGAATGAATATAGTAGGCACCATGCCGACTTACGTCCAGGGGGAGCAATGCTTCAAACACTCTGTATACGTGCCGTTACCGAGATACCAGTATTATATTGCGACGCACCACTGGGTGTTTACTGTAACCCTTGGGGCTTCATATTGACGATGAAACACAGAAATTGCATTGGGATGGAATATAGTAGGCAAAATGCCGACTTACGCCCAGGGGGAGTAATGCTTCAAACAGTCTGTATATGTGCCGTTACTGAGAGGCCAGTATTAGATTGCGACGCACCACTGGGTATTTACTGCCACCCTTGGAGCTTCATATTGACGATGAAACACAGTAATTGCATCGGGATTGAATATAGTAGGCACAATGCCGACTTACGTCCAGGGGGAGCAATGCTTCAAACAGTCTGTATACATGCCGTTACTGAGAGGCCAGTATTAGATTGTGACGCACCACTGGTGTTTACTGTAAGCCTTGGAGCTCAATATTGACGATTAAACACGGAAATTGCATCGCGATTGAATACAATAGGCACAATGCCGACTTACGTCCAGGGGGAGGAATGCTTCAAACAGTCTGTATATGTGCCGTTACTGAGACGCCAGTAATAGATTGCGACGCACCACTGGGTGTTTACTGTAACCCTTGGAGCTTCATATTGACGATGAAACACAGAAATTGCTTCGGGATTGAATATAGTAGGCACAATGCCGACTTACGTCCAGGGGGAGTAATGCTTCAAACTGTCTGTATATGTGCCGTTACTGAGAGGCCAGTATTAGACTGCGACGCACCACTGGGTGTTTACTGTAACCCTTGGAGCTTCATATTAACGATGAAACACAGAAATTGCATCGGGATTGAATATAGTTGGCACAATGCCTACTTACGTCCAGGGCGAGTAATGCTTCTAACAGTCTGTATATGTGCCGTACTGAGAGGCCAGTATTAGATTGCGACGCACCACTGGGTGTATACTGTAACTCTTGGAGCTTCATATTGACGATGAAACACAGAAATTGCATTGGGGTTGAATATAGTAGACACAATGCCGACTTACGTACAGGGGGAGTAATGCTTTAAACAGTGTGTATATGTGCCGTTACTAAGAGGCCAGTAATAGATTGCGACGCACCACTGGGTGTTTACTGTAACCCTTGGAGCTTCATATTGACGATGAAACACAGAAATTGCTTCGGGATTGAATATAGTAGGCACAATGCCGACTTACGTCCAGGGGCAGTAATGCTTCAAACAGTCTGTATATGTGCCGTTACTGAGAGGCCAGTTTTAGATTGCGACGCGCCACTGGGTGTTTACTGTAACCCTTGGAGCTTCATACTGACGATGAAACACAGAAATTCCATCGGGATTGCAAATAGTAGGCACAATGCCGACTTACGTCCAGGGGGAGTAATGATTCAAACAGTCTGTATATGTGCCGTTACTGAGAGGCCAGTATTAGACTGCGACGCACCACTGGGTGTTTACTGTAACCCTTGGAGCTTCATATTGACGATGAAACACAGAAATTGCATCGGGATTGAATATAGTAGGCACAATCCCGACTTACGTCCAGGGGGAGAAATGCTTCAAACAGTCTGTATATGTGCCGTTACTGAGAGGCCAGTATTAGATTGCGACGCACCACTGGGTGTTTACTGTAACCCTTGGAGCTTCATATTGACTATGAAACACAGAATTTGCATCGGGTTTGAATATAGTAGGCACAATGCCGACTTACGACCAGGGGGAACTATGCTTCAAACAGTCCGTATTCGTGCCGTTATAGAGAGGCCAGTATTAGATTGTGACGCACCACTGGGTGTTTACTGTAACCCTTGGAGCTTCATATTGACGATGAAACACAGAAATTGCATCGGGATTTAATATAGTAGGCAAAAATTCGGACTTAAGTCCAGGGGGAGTAATGCTTCAAAGAGTCTGTATACGTGCCTTTCCTGAGAGGCCAGTATTAGACTGCGACGCACCATTGGGAGTTTACTGTACCCTTGGAGCTTCATATTGACGATGAAACACAGAAATTGCATCGGGATTGAATATAGTAGGCACAATGCCGACTTGGGTACAGGGAGAGTAATGCTACAAACAGTCTGTATACGTGCCTTTCCTGAGAGGCCAGTATTAGATTGCGACACACCACTGGGTGTTTACTGTAACCCTTGGAGCTTCATATTGACGATGAAACACAGAAATTGCATCGGGATTGAATATAGTAGGCACAATGCCGACTTACGTGCAGGGGGAGTAATGCTTCAAACAGTCTGTATACGTGCCGTTACTGAGAGGCCAGTATTATATTGCGACGCACCACTGGGTGTTTACTGTAACCCTTGGTGCCTCATATTGACGATGAAGCGCAGTAATTGGATCGGGATTGAATATAGTAGGCACAATGCCGACTTACGTCCACGGATTGCAATGCTTCAAACAGTATGTATACATGACGTTACATTGAGGCCAGTATTAGATTGCGACACACCACTGGGTGTTTACTGTAACCCTTGGAGCTTCATATTGAGAATGAAACACAGAAATTGCATCGGGATTGAATATAGTAGTCACAATGCCGACATACGTCCAGGGGGAGTAATGCTTCAAACAGGCTGTATACGTGCCTTTCCTGAGAGAAAGTATTAGATTGCGACGCACCACTGGGTGTTTACTGTAACCCTTGGAGCTTCATATTGACGATGAAACACAGAAATTGCATCGGGATTGAATATAGTACGCACAATGCCGACTTACGTCCAGAGGGAGTAATGCTTCAAACAGTCTGTATACATGCCTTTCCTGAGAGGCCAGTATTAGATTGCGACGCACCACTGGGTGTTTACTGTAACCCTTGGAGCTTCATATTGACGATGAAACACAGAAATTGCATCGGGAAGAATATAGTAGGCACCATGCCGACTTACGTCCAGGGGGAGCAATGCTTCAAACAGTCTGTATACGTGCCGTTACCGAGATACCAGTATTATATTGCGACGCATCACTGGGTGTTTACTGTAACCCTTGGAGCTTCATATTGACGATGAAACACAGAAATTGCATTGGGAATGAATATAGTAGGCACAATGCCGACTTACGCCCAGGGGGAGTAATGCTTCGAACATTCTGTATATGTGCCGTTACTGAGAGGCCAGTATTAGATTGCGACGCACCACTGGGTATTAACTGCCACCCTTGGAGCTTCATATTGACGATGAAACACAGTAATTGCATCGGGATTGAATATAGTAGGCACAATGCCGACTTACGTCCAGGGGGAGCAATGCTTCAAACAGTCTGTATACGTGCCGTTACTGAGAGGCCAGTATTAGATTGGGACGCACCACTGGTGTTTACTGTAACCCTTGGAGCTTCATATTGACGATGAAACACGAAAATTGCATCGCGATTGAGTACAATAGGCACAATGCCGACTTACGTCCAGGGGGAGGAATGCTTCAAACAGTCTGTATATGTGCCGTTACTGAGAGGCCAGTATTAGATTGCGACGCAACACTGGGTGTTTACTGTAACCCTTGGAGCTTCATATTGACGATGAAACATAGAAATTGTATCGGGATTGAATATAGTAGGCACAATGCCGACTTACGTCCAGGGGAAGTAATGCTTCAAACGGTCTGTATACGTGCCTTTCCTGAGAGGCCAGTATTAAACTGCGACGCACCATTGGGAGTATGCTGTAACCCTTGGAGCTTCATATTGACGATGTAACACAGAAATTGCATCGGGATTGAATATAGTATGCACAATGCCAACTTACGTCCAGGGGGAGCAATGCTTCAAACAGTCTGTATACGTGCCGTTACTGAGATACCAGTATTATATTGCGACGCACCACTGGGTGTTTACCGTAACCGTTGGAGCTTCATATTGACGATGAAACACAGATATTGATTCGGGATTGAATATAGTAAGCACAATGCCGACTTACGTCCAGGGGGAGCAATGCTTCAAACAGTCTGTATACGTGCCGTTACTGAGAGGCCAGTATTAAACTGCGACGCGCCACTGGGTGGTTACTGTAACCCTTGGAGCTTCATATTGACGATGAAACACAGAAATTGCATCGGGATTGAATGTAGTAGGCACAATGCCGACTTACGTCCAGGGGGAGTAATGCTTCAAACAGTCTGTATATGTGCCGTTACTGAGAGGCTAGTATTAGATTGCGACGCACCACTGGGTGTTTACTGTAATCCTTGGAGCTTCATATTGACGATGAAACACAGAAATTGCATCGGGATTGCATAAAGTAGGCACAATGCCGACTTACGTCCAGGGGGAGCAATGCTTCATACAGTTGTATACGTGCCTTTCCTGAGTTTCCAGTATTAGATTGCGACCACCACTGGGTGTTTACTGTAACCCTTGGAGCTTCATATTGACGATGAAACACAGAAATTGCACCGGGATTGAATATAGTAGGCACAATGCCGACTTACGACCAGGGGGAGCAAAGCTTCAAACAGTCTGTATACGTGCCGTTACTGAGATACAAGTATTATATTGCGACGCACCACTGGGTGTTTACTCTCACCGTTGGAGCTTCATATTGACGATGAAACACTGAAATTGCTTCGGGATTGAATATAGTAGGCACAATGCCGACTTACGTCCAGGGGGAGGAATCCTTCAAACAGTCTGTATATGTGCCGTTACTGAGAGGCCAGTATTAGACTGCGACGCACCACTGGGTGTTTACTGTAACCCTTGGAGCCTCATATTAACGATGAAACACAGAAATTACATCGGGATTGAATATAGTAGGCACAATGCCTACTTACGTCCAGGGGGAATAATGCTTCTAACAGTCTGTTTATGTGCCGTACTGAGAGGCCAGTATTAGATTGCGACGCACCACTGGGTGTTAACTGTAACTCTTGGAGCTTCATATTGTCGATGAAACACAGAAATTCCATCGGGATGGCATATAGTAGGCACAATGCCGACTTACGTCCAGGGGGAATAATTATTCAAACAGTCTGTATATGTGCCGTTACTGAGAGGCCAGTATTAGACTGCGACGCACCACTGGGTGTTTACTGTAACCCTTGGAGCTTCATATTGACGATGAAACACAGAAATTGCATCGGGATTGAATACAGTAGGCACAATGCTGACTTACGTCCAGGGGGAGCAATGCTTCATACAGTTGTATACGTGCCGTTCCTGAGATTCCAGTATTAGATTGCGACGCACCACAGGATGTTTACTGTAACCCATGGAGCTTCCTATTGTCGATGAAACACAGAAATTGCATCGGGATTGAATATAGTAGGTACAATGCCGACTTACGTCCAGGGGGAGTAATGCTTCAAACAGTCTATATACGTGCTGGTACTGAGAGGCCAATATTAGATTGCGACGCAAAACAGGGTGTTTACTGTAACCCTTGGAGCTTCATATTGACGATGAAACACAGAAATTGCATCGGGATTGAATATAGTAGGCACAATGCCCACTTACGTCCAGGGAGAGTAATGCTACAAACAGTCTGTATACGTGCATTTCCTGAAAGGCCAGTATTAGATTGCGACGCACCACTGGGTGTTTACTCTAACCCTTGGAGCTTCATATTGAGGATGAAACACAGAAAATGCATCGGGATTGAATATAGTAGGCACAATGTCGACTTACGTCCAGGGGGAGTATGCTTCAAACATTCTGTATATGTGCCGTTACTGAGAGGCCAGTATTAGATTGCGACGCACCACTGGGTGTTTACTGTAACCCTTGGAGCTTCATATTGACGATGAAACACAGAAATTGCATCGGGATTGAATATAGTAGGCACAATGCCGACTTAAGTCCGGGGGGAGCAATGCTTCAAACAGTCTGTATACGTGCCGTTACATTGAGGCCAGTTTTAGATTGCGACACACCACTGGGTGTTTACTGTAACCCTTGGAGCGTCATATTGGGACTGAAACACTGAAATTGCATCGGGATTGAATATAGTAGGCACAATGCCGACTTACGTCCAGGGGGAGTAATGCTTCAAACAGTCTCTATACGTGCCTTTCCTGAGAGGCCAGTATTAGATTGCGACGCACCACTGGGTGTTTACTGTAACCCTTGGAGCTTCATATTGACGAAGAAACACAGAAATTGCATCGGGAATGAATATAGTAGGCACAATGACGACTTACGTCCAGGGGGAGCAATGCTTCAAACAGTCTGTATACGTGCCGTTACTGAGATAAAAGTATTATATTGCGACGCACCACTGGGTGTTTACTGTAATCCTTGGAGCTTCATATTGACGATGAAACACATAAATTGCATTGGGATTGAATATAGTAGGCACAATGCCGCCTTACGCGCAGGGGGAGTAATGCTTCAAACAGTCTGTATACGTGGCTTTCCTGAGAGGCCAGTATTAGATTGCGACGCACCACTGTGTGTTTACTGCCACCCTTGGAGCTTCATATTGACGATGAAACACAGATATTGCATCGGAATTGAATATAGTAGGCACAATGCCGACTTACGTCCAGGGGGAGCAATGCTTCAAACAGTATGTATACGTGCCGTTACAGAGAGGCCAGTATTAGATAGCGACCCGGCTCTGGATGTTTACTGTAACCCTTGGAGCTTCACATTGACGATGAAACACAGAAATTGCATTGGGATTGAATATAGTAGACACAATGCTGACTTACGTCCAGGGGGAGCAATGCTTCAAAGATTCTGTGTACGTGTCTTTCCTGAGAGGCAAGTTTTAGATTGCGACGCACCACTGGGTGTTTACTGTAACCCTTGGAGCTTCATATTGACGATGAAACACAGAAATTGCATCGGGAATGAATATGGTAGGCACAATGACGACTTACGTTCAAGGGGAGCAAGCTTCAAACAGTCTGTATACGTGCCGTTACTGAGAGGCCAGTATCAGATTGCGACGCACCACTGGCTGTTTACTGTAACCCTTGGAGCTTCATATTGACTATGAAACACAGAAATTGCATCGGGATAGAATATGGTAGGCACAATGCCGACTTACGTCCATGGGGAGTAATGCTTCAAACAGTCTGTATATGAGCCGTTACTGCGAGGCAAGTATTAGATTGCGACGCACCACTGGGTGTTTACTGTAACCCTTGGAACTTCATATTGACGATGAAACACAGAAATTGCATCGGGATTGAATATAGTATTCACAATGCCGACTTACGTCCAGGGGGAGCAATGCTTCAAAGAGGCTGTGTACGTGCCGTTACTGAGAGGCCAGTATTAGATTGCGACGCACCACTGGGTGTTTACTGTAACCACTGGGACAACATATTGACGATGAAACACAGAAATTGCATCGGGATTAAATATAGTAGGCACAATGCCGACTTACGTCCAGGGGGAGCAATGCTTCAAACAGTCTGTATACGTGCCTTTCCTGAGAGGCCAGTATTAGATTGCGACGCACCACTGGGTGTTTACTGTAACCATTGGAGCTTCATATTGACGATGAAACACAGAAATTGCATCGGGATTGAATATAGTAGGCACAATGCCGACTTACGACCAGGGGGAGCAATGCTTCAAACTGTGTGTATACGTGCTTTTCCTGAGAGGCCAGAATTAGATTGCGACGCACCACTGGGTGTTTACTGTAACCCTTGGAGCCTCATATTGACGATGAAACACAGATATTGTATCGGGATTGAATATGGTAGGCACAATGCCGACTTACATCAAGGGGGAGCAATGCTTCAAACAGTCTGTATACGTGCGTTTCCTGAGAGGCCAGTATTAGATTTCGACGCACCACTGGGTGTTTACTGTAACTCTTGGAGCTTCATATTGACGATAAAACACAGAAATTGCATCAGGATTGAATATAGTAGGCACAATGCCGACTTACGTCCAGGGGGAGCAATGCTTCATACAGTTATATACGGGCCTGTCCTGAGATTCCAGTATTAGATTGCGACGGACCACTGGGTGTTTACTGTAACCCATGGAGCTTCATATTGACAATGAAACACAGAAATTGCACCGGGATTGAATATAGTAGGCACAATTCCGACTTACGTCCAGGGGGAGTAATGCTTCAAACAGGCTGTATACGTGCCTTTCTTGAGAGGCCAGTATTAGATTGCGACGCACCACTGGGTGTTTACTGTAACCCTTGGGGCTTCATAATGACGATGAAACACAGACATTGCATCGGGATTGAATATAGTAGGTACATTGCCGACTTACGTCCAGGGAGGGTAATGCTACAAACAGTCTGTATACGTGCCTTTCCTGAGAGGCCAGTATTAGATTGCGACGCACCACTGGGTGTTTACTGTAACCCTTGGAGCTTCATGTTGACGATGAAACACCGAAATTGCATTGGGATTGAATATAGTAGGCGCAATGCCAACTAACGTCCAGGGGAGCAATGCTTCAAACAGTCGGTGTACGTGCCTCTCCTGAGAGGCCAGTAATAGATTGCGATGCACCACTGGGTGTTTACTGTAACCCTTGGAGCTTCCCATTGACGATGAAACACAGAAATTGCATCGGGATTGAATATAGTAGGCACAATGCTACTTACGTCCAAGGGGAGCAATGCTTCAAACAGTCTGTATACGTGCCGTTACTGAGAGGCTAGTATTAGATTGTGACGCACAATTAGGTGATTACTGTAACCCTTGGAGCTCCATATTGACGATGAAACACAGAAATTGCATCGGGACTGGATATAGTAGGCAGAATGCCAACTTACGTCCAGGGGGAGCAATGCTTCAAACAGTCTGTATACGTGCCTTTCCTGAGAGGCCAGTATTAGATTGCGACGCACCACTGGGTGTTTACTGTAACCCTTGGAGCTTCATATTGACGATGAAACACAGAAATTGAATCGGGATTGAATATAGTAGGCACAATGCCGACTTACGTCCAGGGGGAACAATGCTTCAAACAGTCTGTATACGTGCCTTTCCTGAGAGGCCTGTATTAGATTGCACGCACCACTGGGTGTTGACTGTAACCCTTGGAGTTTCATATTGACGATGAAACACAATAATTGCATCGGGATATAATATAGTAGGCACAATGCCGACTTACGTCCAGGGGGAGTAATGCTTCAAACAGTCTGTATACGTGCTTTTCCTGAGAGGCCAGTAATAGATTGCGACGCACCACTGGGTGTTTACTGTAACCCTTGGAGCTTCATACTGACGATGAAACACAGAAATTGCATCGGGATTGAATATAGTAGGCTCAATGCCGACTTACGTCTAGGGGGAGTAATGCTTCAAACAGTCTGTATACGTGCCGTTACTGAGTGGCAAGTATTAGATTGTGACGCACCATTAGGTGATTACTGTAACCCTTGGAGCTCCATATTGACGATGAAACACAGAAATTGCATCGGGACTGAATATAGTAGGCAGAATGCCAACTTACGTCCAGGGGGAGCAATGCTTCAAACAGTCTGTATACGTGCCTTTCCTGAGAGGCCAGTATTAGTCTGCGACGCACCACTGGGTGTTTACTGTAACCCTTGCAGCTTCATATTGACGATGAAACACAGAAATTGCATCGGGATTGAATATAGTAGGCACAATGCCGACTTACGTCCAGGGGGAGCAGTGCTTCAAACAGTCTGTATACGTGACTTTCCTGAGAGGCCAGTATTAGATTGCACGCACCACTGGGTGTTTACTGTAACCCTTGGAGCTTCATATTGACTATGAAACACAGAAATTGCATCGGGATAGAATATAGTAGGCACAATGCCGACTTACGTCCAGGGGGAGTAATGCTTCAAACAGTCTGTATATGAGCCGTTACTGCGAGGCAAGTATTAGATTGCGATGCACCACTGGGTGTTTACTGTAACCCTTGGAACTTCATATTGACGATGAAACACAGAAATTGCATCGGGATTGAATATAGTATTCACAATGACGACTTACGTCCAGGGGGAGCAATGCTTCAAAGAGTCTGTGTACGTGCCGTTACTGAGAGGCCAGTATTAGATTGCGACGCACCACTGGGTGTTTACTGTAACCACTGGGACAACATATTGACGATGAAACACAGAAATTGCATCGGGATTAAATATAGTAGGCACAATGCAGACTTACGTCCAGGGGGAGTAATGCTTCAAACAGTCTGTATATGAGCCGTTACTGCGAGGCAAGTATTAGATTGCGACGCACCACTGGGTGTTTACTGTAACCATTGGAGCTTCATATTGACGATGAAACACAGAAATTGCATCGGGATTGAATATAGTAGGCACAATGTCGACTTACGTCCAGGGGGAGCAATTCTTCAAACAATCTGTATACGTGCCTTTCCTGAGAGTTCAGTATTAGATTGCGACGCACCACTGGGTGTTTACTGTAACACTTGGAGCTTCATATTTACGATGAAACACAGAAATTGCATCGGGATTGAATATAGTAGGCACAATGCCGACTTATGTCCAGGGGGAGCAATGCTTCAAACATTCTGTATACGTGCCATTACTGAGAGGCCAGTATTAGATTGCGGCGCACAACAGGGTGTTTACTGTAACCCTTGGAACTTCATATTAACGATGAAACACAGAAATTGCATCGTGATAGAATATAGTAGGCACAATGCCGACTTACGTCCCAGGGGAGCAATGCTTCAAACAGTCTGTATACGTTCCGTTACTGAGAGGCCAGTATTAGATTGTGACGCACCACTTGGTAATTACTGTAACCCTTGTAGCTCCATATTGACGATGAAACACAGAAATTGCATCGGGATTGAATATAGTAGGCAGAATGCCGACTTACGTCAAGGGGGTGTAATGCTTCAAACAGTCTGTATACGTGCCGTTACTGAGAGGCCAGTATTAAAATGCGACGCACCACTGGGTGTTTACTGTAACCCTTGGAGCTTCATATTGACGATGAAACACAGAAATTGCATCGGGATTAAATATAGTAGGCACAATGCCGACTTACGTCCAGGGGGAGCAATGCTTCAAACTGTGTGTATACGTGCTTTTCCTGAGAGGCCAGTATTAGATTGCGACGCACCACTGGGTGTTTACTGTAACCCTTGGAGCTTCATATTGACGATGAAACACAGATATTGTATCGGGATTGAATATAGTAGGCACAATGCCGACTTACATCAAGGGGGAGCAATGCTTCAAACAGTCTGTATACGTGCGTTTCCTGAGAGGCCAGTATTAGATTGCGACGCACCACTGGGTGTTTACTGTAACTCTTGGAGCTTCATATTGACGATGAAACACAGAAATTGCATCAGGATTGAATATAGTAGGCACAATGCCGACTTACGTCCAGGGGGAGCAATGCTTCATACAGTTATATACGGGCCTGTCCTGAGATTCCAGTATTAGATTGCGACGGACCACTGGGTGTTTACTGTAACCCATGGAGCTTCATATTGACAATGAAACACAGAAATTGCACCGGGATTGAATATAGTAGGCACAATGCCGACTTACGTCCAGGGGGAGTAATGCTTCAAACAGTCTGTATACCTGCCTTTCTTGAGAGGCCAGTATTAGATTGCGACGCACCACTGGGTGTTTACTGTAACCCTTGGAGCTTCATATTGACGATGAAACACAGACATTGCATCGGGATTGAATATAGTAGGTACATTGCCGACTTACGTCCAGGGAGAGTAATGCTACAAACAGTCTGTATACGTGCCTTTCCTGAGAGGCCAGTATTAGATTGCGACGCACCACTGGGTGTTTACTGTAACCCTTGGAGCTTCATGTTGACGATGAAACACAGAAATTGCATTGGGATTGAATATAGTAGGCACAATGCCGACTTACGTCCAAGGGGAGCAATGCTTCAAACAGTCTGTATACGTGCCGTTACTGAGAGGCTAGTATTAGATTGTGACGCACCATTAGGTGATTACTGTAACCCTTGGAGATCCATATTGACGATGAAACACAGAAATTGCATCGGGACTGAATATAGTAGGCAGAATGCCAACTTACGTCCAGGGGGAGCAATGTTTCAAACAGTCTGTATACGTGCCTTTCCTGAGAGGCCAGTATTAGATTGCGACGCACCACTGGGTGTTTACTGTAACCCTTGGAGCTTCATATTGACGATGAAACACAGAAATTGAATCGGGATTGAATATAGTAGGCACAATGCCGACTTACGTCCAGGGGGAGCAATGCTTCAAACAGTCTGTATACGTGCCTTTCCTGAGAGGCCTGTATTAGATTGCACGCACCACTGGGTGTTGACTGTAACCCTTGGAGTTTCATATTGAAGATGAAACACAATAATTGCATCGGGATATAATATAGTAGGCACAATGCCGACTTACGTCCAGGGGGAGTAATGCTTCAAACAGTCTGTATACGTGCTTTTCCTGAGAGGCCAGTAATAGATTGCGACGCACCACTGGGTGTTTACTGTAACCCTTGGAGCTTAATACTGACGATGAAACACAGAAATTGCATCGGGATTGAATATAGTAGGCTCAATGCCGACTTACGTCCAGGGGGAGCAGTGCTTCAAACAGTCTGTATACGTGCCTTTCCTGAGAGGCCAGTATTAGATTGCACGCACCACTGGGTGTTTACTGTAACCCTTGGAGCTTCATATTGACTATGAAACACAGAAATTGCATCGGGATAGAATATAGTAGGCACAATGCCGACTTACGTCCAGGGGGAGTAATGCTTCAAACAGTCTGTATATGAGCCGTTACTGCGAGGCAAGTATTAGAATGCGACGCACCACTGGGTGTTTACTGTAACCCTTGGAACTTCATATTGACGATGAAACACAGAAATTGCATCGGGATTGAATATAGTATTCACAATGACGACTTACGTCCAGGGGGAGCAATGCTTCAAAGAGTCTGTGTACGTGCCGTTACTGAGAGGCCAGTATTAGATTGCGACGCACCACTGGGTGTTTACTGTAACCACTGGGACAACATATTGACGATGAAACACTGAAATTGCATAGGGATTAAATATAGTAGGCACAATGCCGACTTACGTCCGGGGGAGCAATGCTTCAAACAGTCTGTATACGTGCCTTTCCTGAGAGGCCAGTATTAGATTGCGACGCACCACTGGGTGTTTACTGTAACCATTGGAGCTTCATATTGACGATGAAACACAGAAATTGCATCGGGATTGAATATAGTAGGCACAATGTCGACTTACGTCCAGGGGGAGCAATTCTTCAAACAGTCTGTATACGTGCCTTTCCTGAGAGTTCAGTATTAGATTGCGACGCACCACTGGGTGTTTACTGTAACACTTGGAGCTTCATATTTACGATGAAACACAGAAATTGCATCGGGATTGAATATAGTAGGCACAATGCCGACTTATGTCCACGGGGAGCAATGCTTCAAACATTCTGTATACGTGCCATTACTGAGAGGCCAGTATTAGATTGCGGCGCACAACAGGGTGATTACTGTAACCCTTGGAACTTCATATTAACGATGAAACACAGAAATTGCATCGTGATAGAATATAGTAGGCACAATGCCGACTTACGTCCAGGGGGAGCAATGCTTCAAACAGTCTGTATACGTGCCTTTCCTGAGAGGCCAGTATTAGATTGTGTCGCACCACTTGGTGTTTACTGTAACCCTTGGAGCTCCATATTGACGATGAAACACAGAAATTGCATCGGGATTGAATATAGTAGGCAGAATGCCGACTTACGTCAAGGGGGTGTAATGCTTCAAACAGTCTGTATACGTGCCGTTACTGAGAGGCCAGTATTAAAATGCGACGCACCACTGGGTGTTTACTGTAACCCTTGGAGCTTCATATTGACGATGAAACACAGAAATTGCATCGGGATTAAATATAGTAGGCACAATGCCGACTTACGTCCAGGGGGAGCAATGCTTCAACTTTGTGTATACGTGCTTTTCCTGAGAGGCCAGTATTAGATTGCGACGCACCACTGGGTGTTTACTGTAACCCTTGGAGCTTCATATTGACGATGAAACACAGATATTGTATCGGGATTAAATATAGTAGGCACAATGCCGACTTACATCAAGGGGGAGCAATGCTTCAAACAGTCTGTATACGTGCGTTTCCTGAGAGGCCAGTATTAGATTGCGACGCACCACTGGGTGTTTACTGTAACCCTTGGAGCTTCATATTGACGATGAAACACAGAAATTGCATCAGGATTGAATATAGTAGGCACAATGCCGACTTACGTCCAGGGGGAGCAATGCTTCATACAGTTATATACGGGCCTGTCCTGAGATTCCAGTATTAGATTGCGACGGACCACTGGGTGTTTACTGTAACCCATGGAGCTTCATATTGACAATGAAACACAGAAATTGCACCGGGATTGAATATAGTAGGCACAATGCCGACTTACGTCCAGGGGGAGTAATGCTTCAAACAGTCTGTATACGTGCCTTTCTTGAGAGGCCAGTATTAGATTGCGACGCACCACTGGGTGTTTACTGTAACCCTTGGAGCTTCATATTGACGATGAAACACAGACATTGCATCGGGATTGAATATAGTAGGTACATTGCCGACTTACGTCCAGGGAGAGTAATGCTACAAACAGTCTGTATACGTGCCTTTACTGAGAGGCCAGTATTAGATTGCGACGCACCACTGGGTGTTTACTGTAACCCTTGGAGCTTCATGTTGACGATGAAACACAGAAATTGCATTGGGATTGAATATAGTAGGCGCAATGCCAACTAACGTCCAGGGGAGCAATGCTTCAAACAGTCGGTGTACGTGCCTCTCCTGAGAGGCCAGTAATAGATTGCGATGCACCACTGGGTGTTTACTGTAACCCTTGGAGCTTCCCATTGACGATGAAACACAGAAATTGCGTCGGGATTGAATATAGTAGGCACAATGCCGACTTACGTCCAAGGGGAGCAATGCTTCAAACAGTCTGTATACGTGCCGTTACTGAGAGGCTAGTATTAGATTGTGACGCACCATTAGGTGATTACTGTAACCCTTGGAGCTCCATATTGACGATGAAACACAGAAATTGCATCGGGACTGAATATAGTAGGCAGAATGCCAACTTACGTCCAGGGGGAGCAATGCTTCAAACAGTCTGTATACGTGCCTTTCCTGAGAGGCCAGTATTAGATTGCGACGCACCACTGGGTGTTTACTGTAACCCTTGGAGCTTCATATTGACGATGAAACACAGAAATTGAATCGGGATTGAATATAGTAGGCACAATGCCGACTTACGTCCAGGGGGAGCAATGCTTCAAACAGTCTGTATACGTGCCTTTCCTGAGAGGCCTGTATTAGATTGCACGCACCACTGGGTGTTGACTGTTACCCTTGGAGCTTCATACTGACGATGAAACACAGAAATTGCATCGGGATTGAATATAGTAGGCTCAATGCCGCCTTACGTCTAGGGGGAGTAATGTTTCAAAGAGTCTGTATATGTGCCGTTACTGAGAGGCCAGTATTAGATTGCGACGCACCTCTGGGTATTTACTGAAACCCTTGGAGCTTCATATTGACGATGAAACACAAAAATTGCATCGGGATTGAATATAGTAGGCATAATGCGGACTTACGTCCATGGGGAATAATGCTTCAAACAGTCTGTATACGTGCCTTTCCTGAGAGGCCAGTATTAGACATCGACGCACCACTGGGAGTTTACTGTAACCCATGGAGCTTCATATTGACGATGAAACACAGAAATTGCATCGGGATTGAATATGGTAGGCACAATGCCGACTTACGTCCAGGGGGAGTAATGCATCAAACAGTCTGTATACGTGCCATTACTGAGAGGCAAGTATTAGATTGTGACGCACCATTAGGTGATTACTGTAACCCTTGGAGCTCCATATTGACGATGAAACACAGAAATTGCATCGGGACTGAATATAGTAGGCAGAATGACAACTTACGTCCAGGGGGAGCAAAGCTTCAAACAGTCTGTATACGTGCCTTTCCTGAGAGGCCAGTATTAGATTGCGACGCACCACTGGGTGTTCACTGTAACCTTTGCAGCTTCATACTGACGATGAAACACAGAAATTGCATCGGGATTGAATATAGTAGGCTCAATGCCTACTTACGTCTAGGGGGAGTAATGTTTCAAAGAGTCTGTATATGTGACGTTACTGAGAGGCCAGTATTAGATTGCGACGCACCACTGGGTATTTACTGTAACCCTTGGAGCTTCATATTGACGATGAAACACAAAAATTGAATCGGGATTGAATATAGTAGGCATAATGCGGACTTACGTCCAGGGGGAATAATGCTTCAAACAGTCTGTATACGTGCCTTTCCTGAAAGGCCAGTATTAGACTTCGACGCACCACTGGGAGTTTACTGTAACCCATGGAGCTTCATATTGACGATGAAACACAGAAATTGCATCGGGATTGAATATGGTAATCACAATGCCGACTTACGTCCAGGGGGAGTAATGCTTCAAACATTCTGAATACGTGCCGTTACTGAGAGGCAAGTATTAGATTGTGACGCACCATTAGGTGATTACTGTAACCCTTGGAGCTCCATATTGGCGATGAAACACAGAAATTGCATCGGGACTGAATATAGTAGGCAGAATGCCAACTTACGTCCAGGGGGAGCAATGCTTCAAACAGTCTGTATACGTGACTTTCCTGAGAGGCCAGTATTAGATTGCGACGCACCACTGGGTGTTTACTGTAACCCTTGGAGCTTCATATTGACGATGAAACACAGAAATTGCATCGGGATTGAATATAGTAGGCACAATGCCGACTTACGTCCAGGGGGAGCAGTGCTTCAAACAGTCTGTATACGTGCCTTTCCTGAGAGGCCAGTATTAGATTGCACGCACCACTGGGTGTTTACTGTAACCCTTGGAGCTTCATATTGACTATGAAACACAGAAATTGCATCGGGATAGAATATAGTAGGCACAATGCCGACTTACGTCCAGGGGGAGTAATGCTTCAAACAGTCTGTATATGAGCCGTTACTGCGAGGCAAGTATTAGATTGCGACGCACCACTGGGTGTTTACTGTAACCCTTGGAACTTCATATTGACGATGAGACACAGAAATTGCATCGGGATTGAATATAGTATTCACAATGACGACTTACGTCCAGGGGGAGCAATGCTTCAAAGAGTCTGTGTACGTGCCGTTACTGATAGGCCAGTATTAGATTGCGACGCACCACTGGGTGTTTACTGTAACCACTGGGACAACATATTGACGATGAAACACTGAAATTGCATCGGGATTAAATATAGTAGGCACAATGCCGACTTACGTCCAGGGGGAGCAATGCTTCAAACAGTCTGTATACGTGCCTTCCCTGAGAGGCCAGTATTAGATTGCGACGCACCACTGGGTGTTTACTGTAACCCTTGGAGCTTCATATTGACGATGAAACACAGATATTGTATCGGGATTGAATATAGTAGGCACAATGCCGACTTACATCAAGGGGGAGCAATGCTTCAAACAGTCTGTATACGTGCGTTTCCTGAGAGGCCAGTATTAGATTGCGACGCACCACTGGGTGTTTACTGTAACCCTTGGAGCTTCATATTGACGATGAAACACAGAAATTGCATCAGGATTGAATATAGTAGGCACAATGCCGACTTACGTCCAGGGGGAGCAATGCTTCATACAGTTATATACGGGGCTGTCCTGAGATTCCAGTATTAGATTGCGACGGACCACTGGGTGTTTACTGTAACCCATGGAGCTTCATATTGACAATGAAACACAGAAATTGCACCGGGATTGAATATAGTAGGCACAATGCCGACTTACGTCCAGGGGGAGTAATGCTTCAAACAGTCTGTATACGTGCCTTTCTTGAGAGGCCAGTATTAGATTGCGACGCACCACTGGGTGTTTACTGTAACCCTTGGAGCTTCATATTGACGATGAAACACAGACATTGCATCGGGATTGAATTTAGTAGGTACATTGCCGACTTACGTCCAGGGAGAGTAATGCTACAAACAGTCTGTATACGTGCCTTTACTGAGAGGCCAGTATTAGATTGCGACGCACCACTGGGTGTTTACTGTAACCCTTGGAGCTTCATGTAGACGATGAAACACAGAAATTGCATTGGGATTGAATATAGTAGGCGCAATGCCAACTAACGTCCAGGGGAGCAATGCTTCAAACAGTCGGTGTACGTGCCTCTCCTCAGAGGCCAGTAATAGATTGCGATGCACCACTGGGTGTTTACTGTAACCCTTGGAGCTTCCCATTGACGATGAAACACAGAAATTGCGTCGGGATTGAATATAGTAGGCACAATGCCGACTTACGTCCAAGGGGAGCAATGCTTCAAACAGTCTGTATACGTGCCGTTACTGAGAGGCTAGTATTAGATTGTGACGCACCATTAGGTGATTACTGTAACCCTTGGAGCTCCATATTGACGATGAAACACAGAAATTGCATCGGGACTGAATATAGTAGGCAGAATGCCAACTTACGTCCAGGGGGAGCAATGCTTCAAACAGTCTGTATACGTGCCTTTCCTGAGAGGCCAGTATTAGATTGCGACGCACCATTGGGTGTTTACTGTAACCCTTGGAGCTTCATATTGACGATGAAACACAGAAATTGAATCGGGATTGAATATAGTAGGCACAATGCCGACTTACGTCCAGGGGGATCAATGCTTCAAACAGTCTGTATACGTGCCTTTCCTGAGAGGCCTGTATTAGATTGCACGCACCACTGGGTGTTGACTGTTACCCTTGGAGCTTCATACTGACGATGAAACACAGAAATTGCATCGGGATTGAATATAGTAGGCTCAATGCCGCCTTACGTCTAGGGGGAGTAATGTTTCAAAGACTCTGTATATGTGCCGTTACTGAGAGGCCAGTATTAGATTGCGACGCACCCCTGGGTATTTACTGAAACCCTTGGAGCTTCATATTGACGATGAAACATGGAAATTGCATCGGGATTGAATATAGTAGGCATAATGCGGACTTACGTCCATGGGGAATAATGCTTCAAACAGTCTGTATACGTGCCTTTCCTGAGAGGCCAGTATTAGACATCGACGCACCACTGGGAGTTTACTGTAACCCATGGAGCTTCATATTGACGATGAAACACGGAAATTGCATCGGGATTGAATATGGTAGGCACAATGCTGACTTACGTCCAGGGGGAGTAATGCATCAAACAGTCTGTATACGTGCCATTACTGAGAGGCAAGTATTAGATTGTGACGCACCATTAGGTGATTACTGTAACCCTTGGAGCTCCATATTGACGATGAAACACAGAAATTGCATCGGGACTGAATATAGTAGGCAGAATGACAACTTACGTCCAGGGGGAGCAAAGCTTCAAACAGTCTGTATACGTGCCTTTCCTGAGAGGCCAGTATTAGATTGCGACGCACCACTGGGTGTTCACTGTAACCTTTGCAGCTTCATACTGACGATGAAACACAGAAATTGCATCGGGATTGAATATAGTAGGCTCAATGCCTACTTACGTCCAGGGGGAGTAATGCTTCAAACAGTCTGTATATGTGCCGTTACTGAGAGGCCAGTATTAGATTGCGACGCACCACTGCGTATTTACTGTAACCCTTGGAACTTCATATTGACGATGAAACACAGAAATTGCATCGGGATTGAATATAGTATGCACAATGCCGACTTACGTCCAGGGGGAGCAATGCTTCAAACAGTCTGTATACGTGACTTTCCTGAGAGGCCAGTATTAGATTGCGACGCACCACTGGGTGTTTACTGTAACCCTTGGAGCTTCATGTTGACGATGAAACACAGAAATTGCATTGGGATTGAATATAGTAGGCGCAATGCCAACCAACGTCCAGGGGAGCAATGCTTCAAACAGTCGGTGTACGTGCCTCTCCTGAGAGGCCAGTAATAGATTGCGATGCACCACTGGGTGTTTACTGTAACCCTTGGAGCTTCCCATTGACGATGAAACACAGAAATTGCGTCGGGATTGAATATAGTAGGCACAATGCCGACTTACGTCCAAGGGGAGCAATGCTTCAAGCAGTCTGTATACGTGCCGTTACTGAGAGGCTAGTATTAGATTGTGACGCACCATTAGGTGATTACTGTAACCCTTGGAGCTCCATATTGACGATGAAACACAGAAATTGCATCGGGACTGAATATAGTAGGCAGAATGCCAACTTACGTCCAGGGGGAGCAATGCTTCAAACAGTCTGTATACGTGCCTTTCCTGAGAGGCCTGTATTAGATTCCACGCACCACTGGGTGTTGACTGTTACCCTTGGAGCTTCATACTGACGATGAAACACAGAAATTGCATCGGGATTGAATATAGTAGGCTCAATGCCGCCTTACGTCTAGGGGGAGTAATGTTTCAAAGAGTCTGTATATGTGACGTTACTGAGAGGCCAGTATTAGATTGCGACGCACCACTGGGTATTTACTGTAACCCTTGGAGCTTCATATTGACGATGAAACACAAAAATTGCATCGGGATTGATTATAGTAGGCATAATGCGGACTTACGTCCAGGGGGAATAATGCTTCAAACAGTCTGTATACGTGCCTTTACTGAGAGGCCAGTATTAGACATCGACGCACCACTGGGAGTTTACTGTAACCCATGGAGCTTCATATTGACGATGAAACACAGAAATTGCATCGGGATTGAATATAGTAGGCACAATGCCGACTTACGTCCAGGGGGAGTAATGCTTCAAACAGTCTGTATATGTGCCGTTACTGAGAGGCCAGTATTAGATTGCGACGCACCACTACGTATTTACTGTAACCCTTGGAACTTCATATTGACGATGAAACACAGAAATTGCATCGGGATTGAATATAGTATGCACAATGCCGACTTACGTCCAGGGGGAGCAATGCTTCAAACAGTCTGTATACGTGACTTTCCTGAGAGGCCAGTATTAGATTGCGACGCACCACTGGGTGTTTACTGTAACCCTTGGAGCTTCATGTTGACGATGAAACACAGAAATTACATTGGGATTGAATATAGTAGGCGCAATGCCAACTAACGTCCAGGGGAGCAATGCTTCAAACAGTCGGTGTACGTGCCTCTCCTGAGAGGCCAGTAATAGATTGCGATGCACCACTGGGTGTTTACTGTTACCCTTGGAGCTTCCCATTGACGATGAAACACAGAAATTGCGTCGGGATTGAATATAGTAGGCACAATGCCGACTTACGTCCAAGGGGAGCAATGCTTCAAACAGTCTGTATACGTGCCGTTACTGAGAGGCTAGTATTAGATTGTGACGCACCATTAGGTGATTACTGTAACCCTTGGAGCTCCATATTGACGATGAAACACAGAAATTGAATCGGGATTGAATATAGTAGGCACAATGCCGACTTACGTCCAGGGGGAGCAATGCTTCAAACAGTCTGTATACGTGCCTTTCCTGAGAGGCCTGTATTAGATTGCACGCACCACTGGGTGTTGACTGTAACCCTTGGAGCTTCATACTGACGATGAAACACAGAAATTGCATCGGGATTGAATATAGTAGGCTCAATGCCGCCTTACGTCTAGGGGGAGTAATGTTTCAAAGAGTCTGTATATGTGCCGTTACTGAGAGGCCAGTATTAGATTGCGACGCACCTCTGGGTATTTACTGAAACACTTGGAGCTTCATATTGACGATGAAACACAAAAATTGCATCGGGATTGAATATAGTAGGCATAATGCGGACTTACGTCCATGGGGAATAATGCTTCAAACAGTCTGTATACGTGCCTTTCCTGAGAGGCCAGTATTAGACATCGACGCACCACTGGGAGTTTACTGTAACCCATGGAGCTTCATATTGACGATGAAACACAGAAATTGCATCGGGATTGAATATGGTAAGCACAATGCCGACTTACGTCCAGGGGGAGTATTGCTTCAAACAGTCTGTATACGTGCCATTACTGAGAGGCAAGTATTAGATTGTGACGCACCATTAGGTGATTACTGTAACCCTTGAAGCTCCATATTGACGATCAAACACAGAAATTGCATCGGGACTGAATATAGTAGGCAGAATGACAACTTACGTCCAGGGGGAGCAAAGCTTCAAACAGACTGTATACGTGCCTTTCCTGAGAGGCCAGTATTAGATTGCGACGCACCACTGGGTGTTCACTGTCACCTTTGCAGCTTCATACTGACGATGAAACACAGAAATTGCATCGGGATTGAATATAGTAGGCTCAATGCCTACTTACGTCTAGGTGGACTAATGTTTCAAAGAGTCTGTATATGTGCCGTTACTGAGAGGCCAGTATTAGATTGCGACGCACCACTGGGTATTTACTGTAACCCTTGGAGCTTCATATTGACGATGAAACACAAAAATTGCATCGGGATTGAAAATAGTAGGCATAATGCGGACTTACGTCCAGGGGGAATAATGCTTCAAACAGTCTGTATACGTGCCTTTACTGAGAGGCCAGTATTAGACATCGACGCACCACTGGGAGTTTACTGTAACCCATGGAGCTTCATATTGACGATGAAACACAGAAATTCCATCGGGATTGAATATAGTAGGCACAATGCTGACTTACGTCCAGGGGGAGTAATGCTTCAAACAGTCTGTATATGTGCCGTTACTGAGAGGCCAGTATTAGATTGCGACGCACCACTGCGTATTTACTGTAACCCTTGGAACTTCATATTGACGATGAAACACAGAAATTGCATCGGGATTGAATATAGTATGCACAATGCCGACTTACGTCCAGGGGGAGCAATGCTTCAAACAGTCTGTATACGTGACTTTCCTGAGAGGCTAGTATTAGATTGCGACGCACCACTGGGTGTTTACTGTAACCCTTGGTGCTTCATATTGACGATGAAACACAGAAATTGCATCGGTATTGAATATAGTAGCCACAATGCTGACTTGCGTCCAGGGGGAGCAATGCTTCAAACATTCTGTATAAGTGCCGTTACTGAGAGGCCAGTATTAGATTGTGACGCACCACTTGGTGATTACTGTAACCCTTGGAGCTCCATATTGACGGTGAAACACAGAATTGCATCGGGATTGACTATAGTAGGCAGAATGCCAACTTACGTTCAGGGGGTATAATGCTTCAAACAATCTGTATACGTGCCGTTACTGAGAGGCCAGTATTAGAATGCGACGCACCACTGGTGTTTACTGTAACCCTTGGAGCATCATATTGTCGATGAAACACAGAAATTGCATCGGGATTAAATATAGTAGGCACAATGCCGACTTACGTCCAGGGGGAGCAATGCTTCAAACAGTCTGTATACGTGCCCTTCCTGAGAGGCCAGTATTAGATTGCGGCGCACCACTGGGTGTTTACTGTAACCCTTGGAGCTTCATATTGACGATGAAACACAGAAATTGCATCGGGATTGAATATAGTAGGCACAATGCCGACTTACGTCCAGGGGGAGCAATGCTTCAAACAGTCTGTATACGTGCCTTTCCTGAGAGGCCAGTATTAGATTGCACGCAGCACTGGGTGTTTACTATAACCCTTGGAGTTTCATATTGACGATGAAACACAATAATTGCATCGGGATTTAATATAGTAGGCACAATGCCGACTTACGTCCAGGGGGAGCAATGCTTCAAACAGTCTGTATACGTGCTTTTCCTGAGAGGCCAGTATTAGATTGCGACGCACCTCTGGGTGTTTACTGTAACCATTGGAGCTTCATATTGACGATGAAACACAGAAATTGCATCGGGATTGAATATAGTAGGCACAATGATGACTTACGTTCAAGGGGAGCAAGCTTCAAACAGTCTGTATACGTGCCGTTACTGAGAGATCAGTATCAGATTGCGACGCACCACTGGGTGTTTACTGTAACCCTTGGAGCTTCATATTGACTATGAAACACAGAAATTGCATCGGGATAGAATATAGTAGGCACAATGCCGACTTACGTCCAGGGGGAGTAATGCTTCAAACAGTCTGTATATGTGCCGTTACTGAGAGGCAAGTATTAGATTGCGACGCACCACTGGGTGTTTACTGTAACCCTTGGAACTTCATATTGACGATGAAACACAGAAATTGCATCGGGATTGAATATAGTATTCACAATGCCGACTTACGTCCAGGGGGAGCAATGCTTCAAAGAGTCTGTGTACGTGCCGTTACTGTGAGGCCAGTATTAGATTGCGACGCACCACTGGGTGTTTACTTTAACCACTGGGACAACATATTGACGATGAAACACAGAAATCGCATCGGGATTAAATATAGTAGGCACAATGCCGACTTACGTCCAGGGGGAGCAATGCTTCAAACAGTCTGTATACGTGCCTTTCCTGAGAGGCCAGTATTAGATTGCGACGCACCACTGGGTGTTTACTGTAACCATTGGAGCTTCATATTGACGATGAAACACAGAAATTGCATCGGGATTGTATATAGTAGGCACAATGTCGACTTACGTCCAGGGGGAGCAATTCTTCAATCAGTCTGTATACGTGCATTTCCTGAGAGTTCAGCATTAGATTGCGACGCACCACTGGGTGTTTACTGTAACACTTGGAGCTTCATATTTACGATGAAACACAGAAATTGCATCGGGATTGAATATAGTAGGCACAATGCCGACTTATGTCCAGGGGGAGCAATGCTTCAAACATTCTGTATACGTGCCGTTACTGAGAGGCCAGTATTAGATTGCGGCGCACAACAGGGTGTCTACTGTAACCCTTGGTACTTCATATTAACGATGAAACACTGAAATTGCATCGTGATAGAATATAGTAGGCACAATGCAAACTTACGTCCCAGGGGAGCAATGCTTCAAACAGTCTGTATACGTTCCGTTACTGAGAGGCCAGTATTAGATTGTGACGCACCACTTGGTGTTTACTGTAACCCTTGGAGCTCCATATTGACGATGAAACACAGAAATTGCATCGGGATTGAATATAGTAGGCAGAATGCCGACTTACGTCACGGGGGTGTAATGCTTCAAATAGTCTGTATACGTGCCGTTACTGAGAGGCCAGTATTAAAATGCGACGCACCACTGGGTGTTTACTGTAACCCTTGGAGCTTCATATTGACGATGAAACACAGAAATTGCATCGGGATTGAATATAGTAGGCACAATGACGACTTACGTCCAGGGGGAGCAATGCTTCAAACAGTCTGTATACGTGCCTTTCCTGAGATGCCAGTATTAGATTGCACGCAGCACTGGGTGTTTACTGTAACCCTTGGAGTTTCATATTGACGATGAAACACAATAATTGCATCGGAATTTAATATAGTAGGCACAATGCCGACTTACGTCCAGGGGGAGCAATGCTTCAAACAGTCTGTATACGTGCTTTTCCTGAGAGGCCAGTATTAGATTGCGACGCACCTCTGGGTGTTTACTGTAACCCTTGGAGCTTCATATTGACGATGAAACACAGAAATTGCATCGGGATTGAATATAGTAGGCACAATGACGACTTACGTTCAAGGGGAGCAAGCTTCAAACAGTCTGTATACGTGCCGTTACTGAGAGGCCAGTATCAGATTGCGACGCACCACTGGGTGTTTACTGTAACCCTTGGAGCTTCATATTGCCTATGAAACACAGAAATTGCATCGGGATTGAATATAGTATTCACAATGCCGACTTACGTCCAGGGGGAGCAATGCTTCAAAGAGTCTGTGTACGTGCCGTTACTGAGAGGCCAGTATTAGATTGCGATGCACCACTGGGTGTTTACTGTAACCACTGGGACAACATATTGACGATGAAACACAGAAATCGCATCGGGATTAAATATAGTAGGCACAATGCCGACTTACGTCCAGGGGGAGCAATGCTTCAAACAGTCTGTATACGTGCCTTTCCTGAGAGGCCAGTATTAGATTGCGACGCACCACTGGGTGTTTACTGTAACCATTGGAGCTTCATATTGACGATGAAACACAGAAATTGCATCGGGATTGTATATAGTAGGCACAATGTCGACTTACGTCCAGGGGGAGCAATTCTTCAATCAGTCTGTATACGTGCCTTTCCTGAGAGTTCAGCATTAGATTGCGACGCACCACTGGGTGTTTACTGTAACACTTGGAGCTTCATATTTACGATGAAACACAGAAATTGCATCGGGATTGAATATAGTAGGCACAATGCCGACTTATGTCCAGGGGGAGCAATGCTTCAAACATTCTGTATACGTGCCGTTACTGAGAGGCCAGTATTAGATTGCGGCGCACAACAGGGTGTTTACTGTAACCCTTGGAACTTCATATTAACGATGATACACAGAAATTGCATCGTGATAGAATATAGTAGGCACAATGCCGACTTACGTCCCAGGGGAGCAATGCTTCAAACAGTCTGTATACGTTCCGTTACTGAGAGGCCAGTATTAGATTGTGACGCACCACTTGGTGTTTACTGTAACCCTTGGAGCTCCATATTGACGAGGAAACACAGAAATTGCATTGGGATTGAATATAGTAGGCAGAATGCCGACTTACGTCAAGGGGGTGTAATGCTTCAAACAGTCTGTATACGTGCCGTTACTGAGAGGCCAGTATTAAAATGCGACGCACCACTGGGTGTTTACTGTAACCCTTGGAGCTTCATATTGACGATGAAACACAGAAATTGCATCGGGATTAAATATAGTAGGCACAATGCAGACTTACGTCCAGGGGGAGCAATGCTTCAAACTGTGTGTATACGAGCCTTTCCTGAGAGGCCAGTATTACATTGCGACGCACCACTGGGTGTTTACTGTAACCCTTGGAGCTTCATATTGACGATGAAACACAGATATTGTATCGGGATTGAATATAGTAGGCACAATGCCGACTTACATCAAGGGGGAGCAATGCTTCAAACAGTCTGTATACGTGCGTTTCCTGAGAGGCCAGTATTAGATTGCGACGCACCACTGGGTGTTTACTGTAACTCTTGGAGCTTCATATTGACGATGAAACACAGAAATTGCATCAGGATTGAAAATAGTAGGCACAATGCCGACTTACGTCCAGGGGGAGCAATGCTTCACACAGTTATATACGGGCCTGTCCTGAGATTCCAGTATTAGATTGCAACGGACCACTGGGTGTTTACTGTAACCCATGGAGCTTCATATTGACAATGAAACACAGAAATTGCACCGGGATTGAATATAGTAGGCACAATGCCGACTTACGTCCAGGGGGAGTAATGCTTCAAACAGTCTGTATACGTGCCTTTCTTGAGAGGCCAGTATTAGATTGCGACGCACCACTGGGTGTTTACTGTAACCCTTGGAGCTGCATATTGACGATGAAACACAGACATTGCATCGGGATTGAATATAGTAGGTACATTGCCGACTTACGTCCAGGGAGAGTAATGCTACAAACAGTATGTATACGTGATTTTCCTGAGAGGCCAGTATTAGATTGCGACGCACCACTGGGTGTTTACTGTAACCCTTGGAGCTTCATGTTGACGATGAAACACAGAAATTGCATTGGGATTGAATATAGTAGGCGCAATGCCAACTAACGTCCATGGGAGCAATGATTCAAACATTCGGTGTACGTGCCTCTCCTGAGAGGCCAGTAATAGATTGCGATGCACCACTGGGTGTTTACTGTAACCCTTGGAGCTTCATATTGACGATGAAACACAGAAATTGAATCGGGATTGAATATAGTAGGCACAATGCCGACTTACGTCCAGGGGGAGCAATGCTTCAAACAGTCTGTATACGTGCCTTTCCTGAGAGGCCTGTATTAGATTGCACGCACCACTGGGTGTTGACTGTAACCCTTGGAGTTTCATATTGACGATGAAACACAATAATTGCATCGGGATATAATATAGTAGGCACAATGCCGACTTACGTCCAGGGGGAGTAATGCTTCAAACAGTCTGTATACGTGCTTTTCCTGAGAGGCCAGTAATAGATTGCGACGCACCACTGGGTGTTTACTGTAACCTTTGGAGCTTAATACTGACGATGAAACACAGGAATTGCATCGGGATTGAATATAGTAGGCTCAATGCCGACTTACGTCTAGGGGGAGTAATGTTTCAAAGAGTCTGTATATGTGCCGTTACTGAGAGGCCAGTATTAGATTGCGACGCACCACTGGGTATTTACTGAAACCCTTGGAGCTTCATATTGACGATGAAACACAAAAATTGAATCGGGATTGAATATAGTAGGCATAATGCGGACTTACGTCCAGGGGGAATAATGCTTCAAACAGTCTGTATACGTGCCTTTCCTGAGAGGCCAGTATTAGACATCGACGCACCACTGGGAGTTTACTGTAACCCATGGAGCTTCATATTGACGATGAAACACAGAAATTGCATCGGGATTGAATATGGTAATCACAATGCCGACTTACGTCCAGGGGGAGTAATGCTTCAAACAGTCTGTATACGTGCCGTTACTGAGAGGCAAGTATTAGATTGTGACGCACCATTAGGTGATTACTGTAACCCTTGGAGCTCCATATTGACGATGAAACACAGGAATTGCATCGGGACTGAATATAGTAGGCAGAATGCCAACTTACGTCCAGGGGGAGCAATGCTTCAAACAGTCTGTATACGTGCCTTTCCTGAGAGGCCAGTATTAGATTGCGACGCACCACTGGGTGTTTACTGTAACCCTTGGAGCTTCATATTGCCGATGAAACACAGAAATTGCATCGGGATTGAATATAGTAGGCACAATGCCGACTTACGTCCAGGGGGAGCAGTTCTTCAAACAGTCTGTATACGTGCCTTTCCTGAGAGGCCAGTATTAGATTGCACGCACCACTGGGTGTTTACTGTAACCCTTGGAGCTTCATATTGACTATGAAACACAGAAATTGCATCGGGATATAATATAGTAGGCACAATGCCGACTTACGTCCAGGGGGAGTAATGCTTCAAACAGTCTGTATATGAGCCGTTACTGCGAGGCAAGTATTAGATTGCGACGCACCACTCGGTGTTTACTGTAACCCTTGGAACTTCATATTGACGATGAAACACAGAAATTGCATCGGGATTGAATATAGTATTCACAATGACGACTTACGTCCAGGGGGAGCAATGCTTCAAAGAGTCTGTGTACGTGCCGTTACTGAGAGGCCAGTATTAGATTGCGACGCACCACTGGGTGTTTACTGTAACCACTGGGACAACATATTGACGATGAAACACTGAAATTGCATCGGGATTAAATATAGTAGGCACAATGCCGACTTGCGTCCAGGGGGAGCAATGCTTCAAACAGTCTGTATACGTGCCTTTCCTGAGAGGCCAGTATTAGATTGCGACGCACCACTGGGTGTTTACTGTAACCATTGGAGCTTCATATTGACGATGAAACACAGAAATTGCATCGGGATTGAATATAGTGGGCACAATGTCGACTTACGTCCAGGGGGAGCAATTCTTCAAACAGTCTGTATACGTGCCTTTCCTGAGAGTTCAGTATTAGATTGCGACGCACCACTGGGTGTTTACTGTAACACTTGGAGCTTCATATTTACGATGAAACACAGAAATTGCATCGGGATTGAATATAGTAGGCACAATGCCGACTTATGTCCAGGGGGAGCAATGCTACAAACATTCTGTATACGTGCCATTACTGAGAGGCCAGTATTAGATTGCGGCGCACAACAGGGTGTTTACTGTAACCCTTGGAACTTCATATTAACGATGAAACACAGAAATTGCATCGTGATAGAATATAGTAGGCACAATGCCGACTTACGTCCAGGGGGAGCAATGCTTCAAACAGTCTGTATACGTGCCTTTCCTGAGAGGCCAGTATTAGATTGTGACGCACCACTTGGTGTTTACTGTAACCCTTGGAGCTCCATATTGACGATGAAACACAGAAATTGCATCGGGATTGAATATAGTAGGCAGAATGCCGACTTACGTCAAGGGGGTGTAATGCTTCAAACAGTCTGTATACGTGCCGTTACTGAGAGGCCAGTATTAAAATGCGACGCACCACTGGGTGTTTACTGTAACCCTTGGAGCTTCATATTGACGATGAAACACAGAAATTGCATCGGGATTAAATATAGTAGGCACAATGCCGACTTACGTCCAGGGGGAGCAATGCTTCAAACTGTGTGTATACATGCTTTTCCTGAGAGGCCAGTATTAGATTGCGACACACCACTGGGAGTTTACTGTAACTCTTGGAGCTTCATATTGACGATGAAACACAGATATTGTATCGGGATTGAATATAGTAGGCACAATGCCGACTTACATCAAGGGGGAGCAATGCTTCAAACAGTCTGTATACGTGCGTTTCCTGAGAGGCCAGTATTAGATTGCGACGCACCACTGAGTGTTTACTGTAACTCTTGGAGCTTCATATTGACGATGCAACACAGAAATTGCATCAGGATTAAATATAGTAGGCACAATGCCGACTTACGTCCAGGGGGAGCAATGCTTCATACAGTTATATACGGGCCTGTCCTGAGATTCCAGAATTAGATTGCGACGGACCACTGGGTGTTTACTGTAACCCATGGAGCTTCATATTGACAATGAAACACAGAAATTGCACCGGGATTGAATATAGTAGGCACAATGCCGACTTACGTCCAGGGGGAGTAATGCTTCAAACAGTCTGTATACGTGCCTTTCTTGAGAGGCCAGTATTAGATTGCGACGCACCACTGGGTGTTTACTGTAACCCTTGGAGCTTCATATTGACGATGAAACACAGACATTGCATCGGGATTGAATATAGTAGGTACATTGCCGACTTACGTCCAGGGAGAGTAATGCTACAAACAGTCTGTATACGTGCCTTTCCTGAGAGGCCAGTATTAGATTGCGACGCACCACTGGGTGTTTACTGTAACCCTTGGAGCTTCATGTTGACGATGAAACACAGAAATTGCATTGGGATTGAATATAGTAGGCGCAATGCCAACTAACGTCCAGGGGAGCAATGCTTCAAACAGTCGGTGTACGTGCCTCTCCTGAGAGGCCAGTAATAGATTGCGATGCACCACTGGGTGTTTACTGTAACCCTTGGAGCTTCCCATTGACGATGAAACACAGAAATTGCGTCGGGATTGAATATAGTAGGCACAATGCCGACTTACGTCCAAGGGGAGCAATGCTTCAAACAGTCTGTATACGTGCCTTTCCTGAGAGGCCAGTATTAGATTGCGACGCACCTCTGGGTATTTACTGAAACCCTTGGAGCTTCATATTGACGATGAAACACAAAAATTGCATCGGGATTGAATATAGTAGGCATAATGCGGACTTAGGTCCATGGGGAAAAATGCTTCAAACAGTCTGTATACGTGACTTTCCTGAGAGGCCAGTATTAGACATCGACGCACCACTGGGAGTTTACTGTAACCCATGGAGGTTCATATTGACGATGAAACACAGAAAGTGCATCGGGATTGAATATGGTAGGCACAATGCCGACTTACGTCCAGGGGGAGTAATGCTTCAAACAGTCTGTATACGTGCCGTTACTGAGAGGCAAGTATTAGATTGTGACGCACCATTAGGTGATTACTGTAACCCTTGGAGCTCCATATTGACGATGAAACACAGAAATTGCATCGGGACTGAATATAGTAGGCAGAATGACAACTTACGTCCAGGGGGAGCAATGCTTCAAACAGTCTGTATACGTGCCTTTCCTGAGAGGCCAGTATTAGATTGCGACGCACCACTGGGTGTTTACTGTAACCCTTGGAGCTTCATATTGACGATGAAACACAAAAATTGCATCGGGATTGAATATAGTAGGCATAATGCGGACTTACGTCCAGGGGGAATAATGCTTCAAACAGTCTGTATACGTGCCTTTACTGAGAGGCCAGTATTAGACATCGACGCACCACTGGGAGTTTACTGTAACCCATGGAGCTTCATATTGACGATGAAACACAGAAATTGCATCGGGATTGAATATAGTAGGCACAATGCCGACTTACGTCCAGGGGGAGTAATGCTTCAAACAGTATGTATATGTGCCGTTACTGAGAGGCCAGTATTAGATTGCGACGCACCACTGCGTATTTACTGTAACCCTTGGAACTTCATATTGACGATGAAACACAGAAATTGCATCGGGATTGAATATAGTATGCACAATGCCGACTTACGTCCAGGGGGAGCAATGCTTCAAACAGTCTGTATACGTGACTTTCCTGAGAGGCCAGTATTAGATTGCGACGCACCACTGGGTGTTTACTGTAACCCTTGGTGCTTCATATTGACGATGAAACACAGAAATTGCATCGGTATTGAATATAGTAGCCACAATGCTGACTTGCGTCCAGGGGGAGCAATGCTTCAAACAGTCTGTATAAGTGCCGTTACTGAGAGTCCAGTATTAGATTGTGACGCACCACTTGGTGATTACTGTAACCCTTGGAGCTCCTTATTGACGATGAAACACAGAAATTGCATCGGGATTGACTATAGTAGGCAGAATGCCAACTTACGTTCAGGGGGTATAATGCTTCAAACAATCTGTATACGTGCCGTTACTGAGAGGCCAGTATTAGAATGCGACGCACCACTGGGTGTTTACTGTAACCCTTGGAGCATCATATTGTCGATGAAACACAGAAATTGCATCGGGATTAAATATAGTAGGCACAATGCCGACTTACGTCCAGGGGGAGCAATGCTTCAAACAGTCTGTATACGTGCCCTTCCTGAGAGGCCAGTATTAGATTGCGACGCACCACTGGGTGTTTACTGTAACCCTTGGAGCTTCATATTGACGATGAAACACAGAAATTGCATCGGGATTGAATATAGTAGGCACAATTCCGACTTACGTCCAGGGGGAGCAATGCTTCAAACAGTCTGTATACGTGCCTTTCCTGAGAGGCCAGTATTAGATTGCACGCAGCACTGGGTGTTTACTGTAACCCTTGGAGTTTCATATTGACGATGAAACACAATAATTGCATCGGGATTTAATATAGTAGGCACAATGCCGACTTACGTCCAGGGGGAGCAATGCTTCAAACAGTCTGTATACGTGCTTTTCCTGAGAGGCCAGTATTAGATTGCGACGCACATCTGGGTGTTTACTGTAACCCTTGGAGCTTCATATTGACGATGAAACACAGAAATTGCATCGGGATTGAATATAGTAGGCACAATGACGACTTACGTTCAAGGGGAGCAAGCTTCAAACAGTCTGTATACGTGCCGTTACTGAGAGGCCAGTATCAGATTGCGACGCACCACTGGGTGTTTACTGTAACCCTTGGAGCTTCATATTGACTATGAAACACAGAAATTGCATCGGGATAGAATATAGTAGGCACAATGCCGACTTACGTCCAGGGGGAGTAATGCTTCAAACAGTCTGTATATGTGCCGTTACTGAGAGGCAAGTATTAGATTGCGACGCACCACTGGGTGTTTACTGTAACCCTTGGAACTTCATATTGACGATGAAACACAGAAATTGCATCGGGATTGAATATAGTGGGCACAATGTCGACTTACGTCCAGGGGGAGCAATTCTTCAAACAGTCTGTATACGTGCCTTTCCTGAGAGTTCAGTATTAGATTGCGACGCACCACTGGGTGTTTACTGTAACACTTGGAGCTTCATATTTACGATGAAACACAGAAATTGCATCGGGATTGAATATAGTAGGCACAATGCCGACTTATGTCCAGGGGGAGCAATGCTACAAACATTCTGTATACGTGCCATTACTGAGAGGCCAGTATTAGATTGCGGCGCACAACAGGGTGTTTACTGTAACCCTTGGAACTTCATATTAACGATGAAACACAGAAATTGCATCGTGATAGAATATAGTAGGCACAATGCCGACTTACGTCCAGGGGGAGCAATGCTTCAAACAGTCTGTATACGTGCCTTTCCTGAGAGGCCAGTATTAGATTGTGACGCACCACTTGGTGTTTACTGTAACCCTTGGAGCTCCATATTGACGATGAAACACAGAAATTGCATCGGGATTGAATATAGTAGGCAGAATGCCGACTTACGTCAAGGGGGTGTAATGCTTCAAACAGTCTGTATACGTGCCGTTACTGAGAGGCCAGTATTAAAATGCGACGCACCACTGGGTGTTTACTGTAACCCTTGGAGCTTCATATTGACGATGAAACACAGAAATTGCATCGGGATTAAATATAGTAGGCACAATGCCGACTTACGTCCAGGGGGAGCAATGCTTCAAACTGTGTGTATACATGCTTTTCCTGAGAGGCCAGTATTAGATTGCGACACACCACTGGGAGTTTACTGTAACTCTTGGAGCTTCATATTGACGATGAAACACAGATATTGTATCGGGATTGAATATAGTAGGCACAATGCCGACTTACATCAAGGGGGAGCAATGCTTCAAACAGTCTGTATACGTGCGTTTCCTGAGAGGCCAGTATTAGATTGCGACGCACCACTGAGTGTTTACTGTAACTCTTGGAGCTTCATATTGACGATGAAACACAGAAATTGCATCAGGATTAAATATAGTAGGCACAATGCCGACTTACGTCCAGGGGGAGCAATGCTTCATACAGTTATATACGGGCCTGTCCTGAGATTCCAGAATTAGATTGCGACGGACCACTGGGTGTTTACTGTAACCCATGGAGCTTCATATTGACAATGAAACACAGAAATTGCACCGGGATTGAATATAGTAGGCACAATGCCGACTTACGTCCAGGGGGAGTAATGCTTCAAACAGTCTGTATACGTGCCTTTCTTGAGAGGCCAGTATTAGATTGCGACGCACCACTGGGTGTTTACTGTAACCCTTGGAGCTTCATATTGACGATGAAACACAGACATTGCATCGGGATTGAATATAGTAGGTACATTGCCGACTTACGTCCAGGGAGAGTAATGCTACAAACAGTCTGTATACGTGCCTCTCCTGAGAGGCCAGTATTAGATTGCGACGCACCACTGGGTGTTTACTGTAACCCTTGGAGCTTCATGTTGACGATGAAACACAGAAATTGCATTGGGATTGAATATAGTAGGCGCAATGCCAACTAACGTCCAGGGGAGCAATGCTTCAAACAGTCGGTGTACGTGCCTCTCCTGAGAGGCCAGTAATAGATTGCGATGCACCACTGGGTGTTTACTGTAACCCTTGGAGCTTCCCATTGACGATGAAACACAGAAATTGCGTCGGGATTGAATATAGTAGGCACAATGCCGACTTACGTCCAAGGGGAGCAATGCTTCAAACAGTCTGTATACGTGCCTTTCCTGAGAGGCCAGTATTAGATTGCGACGCACCTCTGGGTATTTACTGAAACCCTTGGAGCTTCATATTGACGATGAAACACAAAAATTGCATCGGGATTGAATATAGTAGGCATAATGCGGACTTAGGTCCATGGGGAATAATGCTTCAAACAGTCTGTATACGTGACTTTCCTGAGAGGCCAGTATTAGACATCGACGCACCACTGGGAGTTTACTGTAACCCATGGAGCTTCATATTTACGATGAAACACAGAAATTGCATCGGGATTGAATATAGTAGGCACAATGCCGACTTATGTCCAGGGGGAGCAATGCTACAAACATTCTGTATACGTGCCATTACTGAGAGGCCAGTATTAGATTGCGGCGCACAACAGGGTGTTTACTGTAACCCTTGGAACTTCATATTAACGATGAAACACAGAAATTGCATCGTGATAGAATATAGTAGGCACAATGCCGACTTACGTCCAGGGGGAGCAATGCTTCAAACAGTCTGTATACGTGCCTTTCCTGAGAGGCCAGTATTAGATTGTGACGCACCACTTGGTGTTTACTGTAACCCTTGGAGCTCCATATTGACGATGAAACACAGAAATTGCATCGGGATTGAATATAGTAGGCAGAATGCCGACTTACGTCAAGGGGGTGTAATGCTTCAAACAGTCTGTATACGTGCCGTTACTGAGAGGCCAGTATTAAAATGCGACGCACCACTGGGTGTTTACTGTAACCCTTGGAGCTTCATATTGACGATGAAACACAGAAATTGCATCGGGATTAAATATAGTAGGCACAATGCCGACTTACGTCCAGGGGGAGCAATGCTTCAAACTGTGTGTATACATGCTTTTCCTGAGAGGCCAGTATTAGATTGCGACACACCACTGGGAGTTTACTGTAACTCTTGGAGCTTCATATTGACGATGAAACACAGATATTGTATCGGGATTGAATATAGTAGGCACAATGCCGACTTACATCAAGGGGGAGCAATGCTTCAAACAGTCTGTATACGTGCGTTTCCTGAGAGGCCAGTATTAGATTGCGACGCACCACTGAGTGTTTACTGTAACTCTTGGAGCTTCATATTGACGATGAAACACAGAAATTGCATCAGGATTAAATATAGTGGGCACAATGCCGACTTACGTCCAGGGGGAGCAATGCTTCATACAGTTATATACGGGCCTGTCCTGAGATTCCAGAATTAGATTGCGACGGACCACTGGGTGTTTACTGTAACCCATGGAGCTTCATATTGACAATGAAACACAGAAATTGCACCGGGATTGAATATAGTAGGCACAATGCCGACTTACGTCCAGGGGGAGTAATGCTTCAAACAGTCTGTATACGTGCCTTTCTTGAGAGGCCAGTATTAGATTGCGACGCACCACTGGGTGTTTACTGTAACCCTTGGAGCTTCATATTGACGATGAAACACAGACATTGCATCGGGATTGAATATAGTAGGTACATTGCCGACTTACGTCCAGGGAGAGTAATGCTACAAACAGTCTGTATACGTGCCTTTCCTGAGAGGCCAGTATTAGATTGCGACGCACCACTGGGTGTTTACTGTAACCCTTGGAGCTTCATGTTGACGATGAAACACAGAAATTGCATTGGGATTGAATATAGTAGGCGCAATGCCAACTAACGTCCAGGGGAGCAATGCTTCAAACAGTCGGTGTACGTGCCTCTCCTGAGAGGCCAGTAATAGATTGCGATGCACCACTGGGTGTTTACTGTAACCCTTGGAGCTTCCCATTGACGATGAAACACAGAAATTGCGTCGGGATTGAATATAGTAGGCACAATGCCGACTTACGTCCAAGGGGAGCAATGCTTCAAACAGTCTGTATACGTGCCTTTCCTGAGAGGCCAGTATTAGATTGCGACGAACCTCTGGGTATTTACTGAAACCCTTGGAGCTTCATATTGACGATGAAACACAAAAATTGCATCGGGATTGAATATAGTAGGCATAATGCGGACTTAGGTCCATGGGGAATAATGCTTCAAACAGTCTGTATACGTGACTTTCCTGAGAGGCCAGTATTAGACATCGACGCACCACTGGGAGTTTACTGTAACCCATGGAGGTTCATATTGACGATGAAACACAGAAAGTGCATCGGGATTGAATATGGTAGGCACAATGCCGACTTACGTCCAGGGGGAGTAATGCTTCAAACAGTCTGTATACGTGCCGTTACTGAGAGGCAAGTATTAGATTGTGACGCACCATTAGGTGATTACTGTAACCCTTGGAGCTCCATATTGACGATGAAACACAGAAATTGCATCGGGACTGAATATAGTAGGCAGAATGACAACTTACGTCCAGGGGGAGCAATGCTTCAAACAGTCTGTATACGTGCCTTTCCTGAGAGGCCAGTATTAGATTGCGACGCACCACTGGGTGTTCACTGTAACCTTTGCAGCTTCATACTGACGATGAAACACAGAAATTGCATCGTAATTGAATATAGTAGGCTCAATGCCTACTTACGTCTAGGGGGAGTAATGTTTCAAAGAGTCTGTATATGTGCCGTTACTGAGAGGCCAGTATTAGATTGCGACGCACCACTGGGTATTTACTGTAACCCTTGGAGCTTCATATTGACGATGAAACACAAAAATTGCATCGGGATTGAATATAGTAGGCATAATGCGGACTTACGTCCAGGGGGAATAATGCTTCAAACAGTCTGTATACGTGCCTTTACTGAGAGGCCAGTATTAGACATCGACGCACCACTGGGAGTTTACTGTAACCCATGGAGCTTCATATTGACGATGAAACACAGAAATTGCATCGGGATTGAATATAGTAGGCACAATGCCAACTTACGTCCAGGGGGAGTAATGCTTCAAACAGTATGTATATGTGCCGTTACTGAGAGGCCAGTATTAGATTGCACGCAGCACTGGGTGTTTACTGTAACCCTTGGAGTTTCATATTGACGATGAAACACAATAATTGCATCGGGATTTAATATAGTAGGCACAATGCCGACTTACGTCCAGGGGGAGCAATGCTTCAAACAGTCTGTATACGTGCTTTTCCTGAGAGGCCAGTATTAGATTGCGACGCACATCTGGGTGTTTACTGTAACCCTTGGAGCTTCATATTGACGATGAAACACAGAAATTGCATCGGGATTGAATATAGTAGGCACAATGACGACTTACGTTCAAGAGGAGCAAGCTTCAAACAGTCTGTATACGTGCCGTTACTGAGAGGCCAGTATCAGATTGCGACGCACCACTGGGTGTTTACTGTAACCCTTGGAGCTTCATATTGACTATGAAACACAGAAATTGCATCGGGATAGAATATAGTAGGCACAATGCCGACTTACGTCCAGGGGGAGTAATGCTTCAAACAGTCTGTATATGTGCCGTTACTGAGAGGCAAGTATTAGATTGCGACGCACCACTGGGTGTTTACTGTAACCCTTGGAACTTCCTATTGACGATGAAACACAGAAATTGCATCGGGATTGAATATAGTATTCACAATGCCGACTTACGTCCAGGGGGAGCAATGCTTCAAAGAGTCTGTGTACGTGCCGTTACTGTGAGGCCAGTATTAGATTGCGACGCACCACTGGGTGTTTACTGTAACCACTGGGACAACATATTGACGATGAAACACAGAAATCGCATCGGGATTAAATATAGTAGGCACAATGCCGACTTACGTCCAGGGGGAGCAATGCTTCAAACAGTCTGTATACGTGCCTTTCCTGAGAGGCCAGTATTAGATTGCGACGCACCACTGGGTGTTTACTGTAACCATTGGAGCTTCATATTGACGATGAAACACAGAAATTGCATCGGGATTGTATATAGTAGGCACAATGTCGACTTACGTCCAGGGGGAGCAATTCTTCAATCAGTCTGTATACGTGCCTTTCCTGAGAGTTCAGCATTTGATTGCGACGCACCACTGGGTGTTTACTGTAACACTTGGAGCTTCATATTTACGATGAAACACAGAAATTGCATCGGGATTGAATATAGTAGGCACAATGCCGACTTATGTCCAGGGGGAGCAATGCTTCAAACATTCTGTATACGTGCCGTTACTGAGAGGCCAGTATTAGATTGCGGCGCACAACAGGGTGTTTACTGTAACCCTTGGAACTTCATATTAACGATGAAACACTGAAATTGCATCGTGATAGAATATAGTAGGCACAATGCAAACTTACGTCCCAGGGGAGCAATGCTTCAAACAGTCTGTATACGTTCCGTTACTGAGAGGCCAGTATTAGATTGTGACGCACCACTTGGTGTTTACTGTAACCCTTGGAGCTCCATATTGACGATGAAACACAGAAATTGCATCGGGATTGAATATAGTAGGCAGAATGCCGACTTACGTCAAGGGGGTGTAATGCTTCAAATAGTCTGTATACGTGCCGTTACTGAGAGGCCAGTATTAAAATGCGACGCACCACTGGGTGTTTACTGTAACCCTTGGAGCTTCATATTGACGATGAAACACAGAAATTGCATCGGGATTGAATATAGTAGGCACAATGCCGACTTACGTCCAGGGGGAGCAATGCTTCAAACAGTCTGTATACGTGCCTTTCCTGAGAGGCCAGTATTAGATTGCACGCAGCACTGGGTGTTTACTGTAACCCTTGGAGTTTCATATTGACGATGAAACACAATAATTGCATCGGGATTTAATATAGTAGGCACAATGCCGACTTACGTCCAGGGGGAGCAATGCTTCAAACAGTCTGTATACGTGCTTTTCCTGAGAGGCCAGTATTAGATTGCGACGCACCTCTGGGTGTTTACTGTAACCCTTGGAGCTTCATATTGACGATAAAACACAGAAATTGCATCGGGATTGAATATAGTAGGCACAATGACGACTTACGTTCAAGGGGAGCAAGCTTCAAACAGTCTGTATGCGTGCCGTTATTGAGAGGCCAGTATCAGATTGCGACGCACCACTGGGTGTTTACTGTAACCCTTGGAGCTTCATATTGACTATGAAACACATAAATTGCATCGGGATAGAATATAGTAGGCACAATGCCGACTTACGTCCAGGGGGAGTAATGCTTCAAACAGTCTGTATATGTGCCGTTACTGAGAGGCAAGTATTAGATTGCGACGCACCACTGGGTGTTTACTGTAACCCTTGGAACTTCATATTGACGATGAAACACAGAAATTGCATCGGGATTGAATATAGTATTCACAATGCCGACTTACGTCCAGGGGGAGCAATGCTTCAAAGAGTCTGTGTACGTGCCGTTACTGAAAGGCCAGTATTAGATTGCGACGCACCACTGGGTGTTTACTGTAACCACTGGGACAACATATTGACGATGAAACACAGAAATCGCATCGGGATTAAATATAGTAGGCACACTGCCGACTTACGTCCAGGGGGAGCAATGCTTCAAACAGTCTGTATACGTGCCTTTCCTGAGAGGCCAGTATTGGATTGCGACGCACCACTAGGTGTTTACTGTAACCATTGGAGCTTCATATTGACGATGAAACACAGAAATTGCATCGGGATTGTATATAGTAGGCACAATGTCGACTTACGTCCAGGGGGAGCAATTCTTCAATCAGTCTGTATACGTGCCTTTCCTGAGAGTTCAGCATTAGATTGCGACGCACCACTGGGTGTTTACTGTAACACTTGGAGCTTCATATTTACGATGAAACACAGAAATTGCATCGGGATTGAATATAGTAGGCACAATGCCGACTTATGTCCAGGGGGAGCAATGCTTCAAACATTCTGTATACGTGCCGTTACTGAGAGGCTAGTATTAGATTGCGGCGCACAACAGGGTGTTTACTGTAACCCTTGGAACTTCATATTAACGATGAAACACACAAATTGCATCGTGATAGAATATAGTAGGCACAATGCCGACTTACGTCCCAGGGGAGCAATGCTTCAAACAGTCTGTATACGTTCCGTTACTGAGAGGCCAGTATTAGATTGTGACGCACCACTTGGTGTTTACTGTAACCCTTGGAGCTCCATATTGACGATGAAACACAGAAATTGCATCGGGATTGAATATAGTAGGCAGAATGCCGACTTACGTCAAGGGGGTGTAATGCTTCAAACAGTCTGTATACGTGCCGTTACTGAGAGGCCAGTATTAAAATGCGACGCACCACTGGGTGTTTACTGTAACCCTTGGAGCTTCATATTGACGATGAAACACAGAAATTGCATCGGGATTAAATATAGTAGGCACAATGCAGACTTACGTCCAGGGGGAGCAATGCTTCAAACTGTGTGTATACGAGCCTTTCCTGAGAGGCCAGTATTACATTGCGACGCACCACTGGGTGTTTACTGTAACCCTTGGAGCTTCATATTGACGATGAAACACAGATATTGTATCGGGATTGAATATAGTAGGCACAATGCCGACTTACATCAAGGGGGAGCAATGCTTCAAACAGTCTGTATACGTGCGTTTCCTGAGAGGCCAGTATTAGATTGCGACGCACCACTGGGTGTTTACTGTAACTCTTGGAGCTTCATATTGACGATGAAACACAGAAATTGCATCAGGATTGAATATAGTAGGCACAATGCCGACTTACGTCCAGGGGGAGCAATGCTTCATACAGTTATATACGGGCCTGTCCTGAGATTCCAGTATTAGATTGCGACGGACCACTGGGTGTTTACTGTAACCCATGGAGCTTCATATTGACAATGAAACACAGAAATTGCACCGGGATTGAATATAGTAGGCACAATGCCGACTTACGTCCAGGGGGAGTAATGCTTCAAACAGTCTGTATACGTGCTTTTCTTGAGAGGCCAGTATTAGATTGCGACGCACCACTGGGTGTTTACTGTAACCCTTGGAGCTGCATATTGACGATGAAACACAGACATTGCATCGGGATTGAATATAGTAGGTACATTGCCGACTTACGTCCAGGGAGAGTAATGCTACAAACAGTCTGTATACGTGATTTTCCTGAGAGGCCAGTATTAGATTGCGACGCACCACTGGGTGTTTACTGTAACCCTTGGAGCTTCATGTTGACGATGAAACACAGAAATTGCATTGGGATTGAATATAGTAGGCGCAATGCCAACTAACGTCCATGGGAGCAATGCTTCAAACAGTCGGTGTACGTGCCTCTCCTGAGAGGCCAGTAATAGATTGCGATGCACCACTGGGTGTTTACTGTAACCCTTGGAGCTTCCCATTGACGATGAAACACAGATATTGCATCGGGATTGAATATAGTAGGCACAATGCCGACTTACGTCCAAGGGGAGCAATGCTTCAAACAGTCTGTATACGTGCCGTTACTGAGAGGCTAGTAATAGTTTGTGACGTACCATTAGGTGATTACTGTAACCCTTGGAGCTCCATATTGACGATGAAACACAGAAATTGCATCGGGACTGGATATAGTAGGCAGAATGCCAACTTACGTCCAAGGGGAGCAATGCTTCAAACAGTCTGTATACGTGCCTTTCCTGAGAGGCCTGTATTATATTGCACGCACCACTGGGTGTTGACTGTAACCCTTGGAGTTTCATATTGACGATGAAACACAATAATTGCATCGGGATTTAATATAGTAGGCACAATGCCGACTTACGTCCAGGGGGAGTAATGGTTCAAACAGTCTGTATACGTGCTTTTCCTGAGAGGCCAGTATTAGATTGCGACGCACCACTGGGTGTTTACTGTAACCCTTGGAGCTTCATACTGACGATGAAACACAGAAATTGCATCGGGATTGAATATAGTAGGCCCAATGCCGACTTACGTCTAGGGGGAGTAATGTTTCAAAGAGTCTGTATATGTGCCGTTACTGAGAGGCCAGTATTAGATTGCGACGCACCACTAGGTGTTTACTGAAACCCTTGGAGCTTCATATTGACGATGAAACACAAAAATTGCATCGGGATTGAATATAGTAGGCATAATGCGGACTTACGTCCATGGGGAATAATGCTTCAAACTGTCTGTATACGTGCCTTTCCTGAGAGGCCAGTATTAGACATCGACGCACCACTGGGAGTTTACTGTAACCCATGGAGCTTCATATTGACGATGAAACACAGAATATGCATCGGGATTGAATATGGTAGGCACAATGCCGACTTACGTCCAGGGGGAGTAATGCTTCAAACAGTCTGTATACGTGCCGTTACTGTGAGGCAAGTATTAGATTGTGACGCACCATTAGGTGATTACTGTAACCCTTGGAGCTCCATATTGACGATTAAACACAGAAATTGCATCGGGACTGAATATAGTAGGCAGAATGCCAACTTACGTTCAGGGGGAGCAATGCTTCAAACAGTCTGTATACGTGCCTTTCCTGAGAGGCCAGTATTAGATTGCGACGCACCACTGGGTGTTTACTGTAATCCTTGGAGCTTCATATTGACGATGAAACACAGAAATTGAATCGGGATTGAATATAGTAGGCACAATGCCGACTTACGTCCAGGGGGAGCAAAGCTTCAAACAGTCTGTATACGTGCCTTTCCTGAGAGGCCTGTATCAGATTGCACGCACCACTGGGTGTTGACTGTAACCCTTGGAGTTTCATATTGACGATGAAACACAATAATTGCATCGGGATATAATATAGTAGGCACAACGCCGACTTACGTCCAGGGGTAGTAATGCTTCAAACAGTCTGTATACGTGCTTTTCCTGAGAGGCCAGTAATAGATTGCGACACACCACTGGGTGTTTACTGTAACCCTTGGAGCTTCATACTGACGATGAAACACAGAAAATGCATCGGGATTGAATATAGTAGGCTCAATGCCGCCTTACGTCTATGGGGAGTAATGTTTCAAAGAGTCTGTATATGTGCCGTTACTGAGAGGCCAGTATTAGATTGCGACGCACCTCTGGGTATTTACTGAAACCCTTGGAGCTTCATATTGACGATGAAACACAAAAATTGCATCGGGATTGAATATAGTAGGCATAATGCGGACTTACGTCCATGGGGAATAATGCTTCAAACAGTCTGTATACGTGCCTTTCCTGAGAGGCCAGTATTAGACATCGACGCACCACTGGGAGTTTACTGTAACCCATGGAGCTTCATATTGACGATGAAACACAGAAATTGCATCGGGATTGAATATGGTAGGCACAATGCCGACTTACGTCCAGGGGGAGTAATGCTTCAAACAGTCTGTATACGTGCCGTTACTGAGAGGCAAGTATTAGATTGTGACGCACCATTAGGTGATTACTGTAACCCTTGGAGCTCCATATTGACGATGAAACACAGAAATTGCATCGGGACTGAATGTAGTAGGCAGAATGACAACTTACGTCCAGGGGGAGCAATGCTTCAAACAGTCTGTATACGTGCCTTTCCTGAGAGGCCAGTATTAGATTGCGACGCACCACTGGGTGTTCACTGTAACCTTTGCAGCTTCATACTGACGATGAAACACAGAAATTGCATCGTAATTGAATATAGTAGGCTCAATGCCTACTTACGTCTAGGGGGAGCAATGCTTCAAACAGTCTGTATACGTGACTTTACTGAGAGGCCAGTATTAGACATCGACGCACCACTGGGAGTTTACTGTAACCCATGGAGCTTCATATTGACGATGAAACACAGAAATTGCATCGGGATTGAATATAGTAGGCACAATGCCGACTTACGTCCAGGGGGAGTAATGCTTCAAACAGTCTGTATATGTGCCGTTACTGAGAGGCCAGTATTAGATTGCGACGCACCACTGCGTATTTACTGTAACCCTTGGAACTTCATATTGACGATGAAACACAGAAATTGCATCGGGATTGAATATAGTATGCACAATGCCGACTTACGTCCAGGGGGAGCAATGCTTCAAACAGTCTGTATACGTGACTTTCCTGAGAGGCCAGTATTAGATTGCGACGCACCACTGGGTGTTTACTGTAACCCTTGGTGCTTCATATTGACGATGAAACACAGAAATTGCATCGGTATTGAATATAGTAGCCACAATGCTGACTTGCGTCCAGGGGGAGCAATGCTTCAAACAGTCTGTATAAGTGCCGTTACTGAGAGGCCAGTATTAGATTGTGACGCACCACTTGGTGATTACTGTAACCCTTGGAGCTCCATATTGACGATGAAACACAGAAATTGCATCGGGATTGACTATAGTAGGCAGAATGCCAACTTACGTTCAGGGGGTATAATGCTTCAAACAATCTGTATACGTGCCGTTACTGAGAGGCCAGTATTAGAATGCGACGCACCACTGGGTGTTTACTGTAACCCTTGGAGCATCATATTGTCGATGAAACACAGAAATTGCATCGGGATTAAATATAGTAGGCACAATGCCGACTTACGTCCAGGGGGAGCAATGCTTCAAACAGTCTGTATACGTGCCCTTCCTGAGAGGCCAGTATTAGATTGCGACGCACCACTGGGTGTTTAGTGTAACCCTTGGAGCTTCATATTGACGATGAAACACAGAAATTGCATCGGGATTGAATATAGTAGGCACAATGCCGACTTACATCCAGGGGGAGCAATGCTTCAAACAGTCTGTATACGTGCCTTTCCTGAGAGGCCAGTATTAGATTGCACGCAGCACTGGGTGTTTACTGTAACCCTTGGAGTTTCATATTGACGATGAAACACAATAATTGCATCGGGATTTAATATAGTAGGCACAATGCCGACTTACGTCCAGGGGGAGCAATGCTTCAAACATTCTGTATACGTGCTTTTCCTGAGAGGCCAGTATTAGATTGCGACGCACCTCTGGGTGTTTACTGTAACCCTTGGAGCTTCATATTGACGATGAAACACAGAAATTGCATCGGGATTGAATATAGTAGGCACAATGACGACTTACGTTCAAGGGGAGCAAGCTTCAAACAGTCTGTATACGTGCCGTTACTGAGAGGCCAGTATCAGATTGCGACGCACCACTGGGTGTTTACTGTAACCCTTGGAGCTTCATATTGACTATGAAACACAGAAATTGCATCGGGATAGAATATAGTAGGCACAATGCCGACTTACGTCCAGGGGGAGTAATGCTTCAAACAGTCTGTATATGTGCCGTTACTGAGAGGCAAGTATTAGATTGCGACGCACCACTGGGTGTTTACTGTAACCCTTGGAACTTCATATTGACGATGAAACACAGAAATTGCATCGGGATTGAATATAGTATTCACAATGCCGACCTACGTCCAGGGGGAGCAATGCTTCAAAGAGTCTGTGTACGTGCCGTTACTGTGAGGCCAGTATTAGATTGCGACGCACCACTGGGTGTTTACTGTAACCACTAGGACAACATATTGACGATGAAACACAGAAATCGCATCGGGATTAAATATAGTAGGCACAATGCCGACTTACGTCCAGGGGGAGCAATGCTTCAAACAGTCTGTATACGTGCTTTTCCTGAGAGGCCAGTATTAGATTGCGACGCACCTCTGGGTGTTTACTGTAACCCTTGGAGCTTCATATTGACGATGAAACACAGAAATTGCATCGGGATTGAATATAGTAGGCACAATGACGACTTACGTTCAAGGGGAGCAAGCTTCAAACAGTCTGTATACGTGCCGTTACTGAGAGGCCAGTATCAGATTGCGACGCACCACTGGGTGTTTACTGTAACCCTTGGAGCTTCATATTGACTATGAAACACAGAAATTGCATCGGGATAGAATATAGTAGGCACAATGCCGACTTACGTCCACTGGGAGTAATGCTTCAAACAGTCTGTATATGTGCCGTTACTGAGAGGCAAGTATTAGATTGCGACGCACCACTGGGTGTTTACTGTAACCCTTGGAATTTCATATTGACGATGAAACACAGAAATTGCATCGGGATTGAATATAGTATTCACAATGCCGACTTACGTCCAGGGGGAGCAATGCTTCAAAGAGTCTGTGTACGTGCCGTTACTGAGAGGCCAGTATTAGATTGCGACGCACCACTGGGTGTTTACTGTAACCACTGGGACAACATATTGACGATGAAACACAGAAATCGCATCGGGATTAAATATAGTAGGCACAATGCCGACTTACGTCCAGGGGGAGCAATGCTTCAAACAGTCTGTATACGTGCCTTTCCTGAGAGGCCAGTATTAGATTGCGACGCACCACTAGGTGTTTACTGTAACCATTGGAGCTTCATATTGACGATGAAACACAGAAATTGCATCGGGATTGTATATAGTAGGCACAATGTCGACTTACGTCCAGGGGGAGCAATTCTTCAATCAGTCTGTATACGTGCCTTTCCTGAGAGTTCAGCATTAGATTGCGACGCACCACTGGGTGTTTACTGTAACACTTGGAGCTTCATATTTACGATGAAACACAGAAATTGCATCGGGATTGAATATAGTAGGCACAATGCCGACTTATGTCCAGGGGGAGCAATGCTTCAAACATTCTGTATACGTGCCGTTACTGAGAGGCCAGTATTAGATTGCGGCGCACAACAGGGTGTTTACTGTAACCCTTGGAACTTCATATTAACGATGAAACACAGAAATTGCATCGTGATAGAATATAGTAGGCACAATGCCGACTTACGTCCCAGGGGAGCAATGCTTCATACAGTCTGTATACGTTCCGTTACTGAGAGGCCAGTATTAGATTGTGACGCACCACTTGGTGTTTACTGTAACCCTTGGAGCTTCATACTGACGATGAAACACAGAAATTGCATCGGGATTGAATATAGTAGGCTCAATGCCGCCTTACGTCTAGGGGGAGTAATGTTTCAAAGAGTCTGTATATGTGCCGTTACTGAGAGGCCAGTATTAGATTGCGACGCACCACTGGGTGTTTACTGTAACCCTTGGAGCTGCATATTGACGATGAAACACAGACATTGCATCGGGATTGAATATAGTAGGTACATTGCCGACTTACGTCCAGGGAGAGTAATGCTACAAACAGTCTGTATACGTGATTTTCCTGAGAGGCCAGTATTAGATTGCGACGCACCACTGGGTGTTTACTGTAACCCTTGGAGCTTCACGTTGACGATGAAACACAGATATTGCATTGGGATTGAATATAGCAGGCGCAATGCCAACTAACGTCCATGGGAGCAATGCTTCAAACAGTCGGTGTACGTGCCACTCCTGAGAGGCCAGTAATAGATTGCGATGCACCACTGGGTGTTTACTGTAACCCTTGGAGCTTCCCATTGACGATGAAACACAGATATTGCATCGGGATTGAATATAGTAGGCACAATGCCGACTTACGTCCAAGGGGAGCAATGCTTCAAACAGTCTGTATACGTGCCGTAACTGAGAGGCTAGTAATAGATTGTGACGCACCATTAGGTGATTACTGTAACCCTTGGAGCTCCATATTGACGATGAAACACAGAAATTGCATCGGGACTGGATATAGTAGGCAGAATGCCAACTTACGTCCAAGGGGAGCAATGCTTCAAAGAGTCTGTATACGTGCCTTTCCTGAGAGGCCTGTATTATATTGCACGCACCACTGGGTGTTGACTGTAACCCTTGGAGTTTCATATTGACGATGAAACACAATAATTGCATCGGGATTTAATATAGTAGGCACAATGCCGACTTACGTCCAGGGGGAGTAATGGTTCAAACAGTCTGTATACGTGCTTTTCCTGAGAGGCCAGTATTAGATTATGACGCACCACTGGGTGTTTACTGTAACCCTTGGAGCTTCATACTGACGATGAAACACAGAAATTGCATCGGGATTGAATATAGTAGGCTCAATGCCGACTTACGTCTAGGGGGAGTAATGTTTCAAAGAGTCTGTATATGTGCCGTTACTGAGAGGCCAGTATTAGATTGCGACGCACCACTGGGTATTTACTGAAACCCTTGGAGCTTCATATTGACGATGAAACACAAAAATTGCATCGGGATTGAATATAGTAGGCATAATGCGGACTTACGTCCAGGTGGAATAATGCTTCAAACAGTCTGTATACGTGCCTTTCCTGAGAGGCCAGTATTAGACATCGACGCAATACTGGGAGTTTACTGTAACCCATGGAGCTTCATATTGACGATGAAACACAGAAATTGCATCGGGATTGAATATGGTAGGCACAATGCCGACTTACGTCCAGGGGGAGTAATGCTTCAAACAGTCTGTATACGTGCCGTTACTGAGAGGCAAGTATTAGATTGTGACGCACCATTAGGTAATTACTGTAACCCTTGGAGCTCCATATTGACGATGAAACACAGAAATAGCATCGGGACTGAATATAGTAGGAAGAATGCCAACTTACGTCCAGGGGGAGCAATGCTTCAAACAGTCTGTATACGTGCCTTTCCTGAGAGGCCAGTATTAGATTGCGACGCACCACTGGGTGTTTACTGTAACCCTTGGAGCTTCATATTGACGATGAAACACAGAAATTGCATCGGGATTGAATATAGTAGGCACAATGCATACTTACGTCTAGGGGGAGCAATGCTTCAAACAGTCTGTATACGTGCTTTTCCTGAGAGGCCAGTATTAGATTGCGACGCACCACTGGGTGTTTACTGTAACCCTTGGAGCTTCATACTGACGATGAAACACAGAAATTGCATCGGGATTGAATATAGTAGGCTCAATGCCGACTTACGTCCAGGGGGAGCAATGCTTCAAACAGTCTGTATACGTGCTTTTCCTGAAACGCCAGTATTAGATTGCGACGCACCACTGGCTGTTTACTGTAACCTTTGCAGCTTCATACTGACGATGAAACACAGAAATTGCATCGGGATTGAATATAGTAGGCTCAATGCCGACTTACGTCTAGGGGGAGTAATGTTTCAAAGAGTCTGTATATGTGCCGTTACTAAGAGGCCAGTATTAGATTGCGACGCACCACTGGGTATTTACTGTAACCCTTGGAGCCTCATATTGACGATGAAACACAAAAATTGCATCGGGATTGAATATAGTAGGCATAATGCGGATTTAGTCCAGGGGGAATAATGCTTCAAACAGTCTGTATACGTGCCTTTCCTGAGAGGCCAGTATTAGACATCGACGCACCACTGGATATTTACTGTAACCCATGGAGCTTCATATTGACGATGAACCACAGAAATTGCATCGGGATTGAATATAGTAGGCACAATGCCGACTTACGACCAGGGGGAGTAATGCTTCAAACAGTCTGTATATGTGCCGTTACTGAGAGGCCAGTATTAGATTGCGACGCACCGCTGCGTATTTACTGTAACCCTTGGAGCTTCATATTGACGATGAAACACAGAAATTGCATCGGGATTGAATTTAGTAAGCATAATGCCGACTTACGTCCAGGGGGAGCAATGCTTCAAACAGTCTGTATACGTGACTTTCCTGAGAGGCCAATATTAGATTGCGACGCACCACTGGGTGTTTACTGTAACCCTTGGTGCTTCATATTGACGATGAAACACAGAAATTGCATCGGTATTGAATATAGTAGCCACAATGCTGACTTGCGTCCAGGGGGAGCAATGCTTCAAACAGTCTGTATAAGTGCCGTTACTGAGAGGTCAGTATTAGATTGTGACGCACCACTTGGTGATTACTGTAACCCTTGGAGCTCCATATTGACGATGAAACACAGAAATTGCATCGGGATTGACTATAGTAGGCAGAAGCCAACTTACGTCCAGGGGGTATAATGCTTCAAACAATCTGTATACGTGCCGTTACTGAGAGGCCAGTATTAGAATGCGACGCACCACTGGGTGTTTACTGCAACCCTTGGAGCATCATATCGTCGATGAAACACAGAAATTGCATCGGGATTAAATATAGTAGGCACAATGCCGACTTACGTCCAGGGGGAGCAATGCTTCAAACATTCTGTATACGTGCCCTTCCTGAGAGGCCAGTATTAGATTGCGACGCAAAACTGGGTGTTTACTGTAACCCTTGGAGCTTCATATTGACGATGAAACACAGAAATTGCATCCGGATTGAATATAGTAGGCACAATGCCGACTTACGTCCAGGGGGAGCAATGCTTCAAACAGTCTGTATACGTGCTTTTCCTGAGAGGCCAGTATTAGATTGCGACGCACCTCTGGGTGTTTACTGTAACCCTTGGAACTTCATATTAACGATGAAACACAGAAATTGCATCGTGATAGAATATAGTAGGCACAATGCCGACTTACGTCCCAGGGGAGCAATGCTTCAAAGAGTCTGTGTACGTGCCGTTACTGAGAGGCCAGTATTAGATTGCGACGCACCACTGGGTGTTTACTGTAACCACTGGGACAACATATTGACGATGAAACACAGAAATGGCATCGGGATTAAATATAGTAGGCACTATGCCGACTTACGGCCAGGGGGAGCAATGCTTCAAACAGTCTGTATACGTGCCTTTCCTGAGAGGGCAGTATTAGATTGCGACGCACCACTGGGTGTTTACTGTAACCATTGGAGCTTCATATTGACGATGAAACACAGAAATTGCATCGGGATTGAATATAGTAGGCACAATGTCGACTTACGTCCAGGGGGAGCAATTCTTCAATCAGTCTGTATACGTGCCTTTCCTGAGAGTTCAGCATTAGATTGCGACGCACCACTTGGTGTTTACTGTAACCCTTGGAGCTCCATATTGACGATGAAACACAGAAATTGCATCGGGATTAAATATAGTAGGCACAATGCCGACTTACGTCCAGGGGGAGCAATGCTTCAAACTGTCTGTATACTTGCCTTTCCTGAGAGGCCAGTATTAGATTGCGGCGCACAACAGGGTGTTTACTGTAACCCTTGGAACTTCATATTAACGATGAAACACAGAAATTGCATCGTGATAGAATATAGTAGGCACAATGCCGACTTACGTCCCAGGGGAGCAATGCTTCAAAGAGTCTGTATACGTTCCGTTACTGAGAGGCCAGTATTAGATTGTGACGCACCACTTGGTGTTTACTGTAACCCTTGAAGCTCCATATTGACGATGAAACACAGAAATTGCATCGGGATTGAATATAGTAGGCAGAATGCCGTCTTACGTCAAGGGGGTGTAATGCTTCAAACATTCTGTATACGTGCCGTTACTGAGAGGCCAGTATTAAAATGCGACGCTTCACTGGGTGTTTACTGTAACCCTTGGAGCTTCATATTGACGATGAAACACAGAAATTGCATCGGGATTAAATATAGTAGGCACAATGCCGACTTACGTCCAGGGGGAGCAATGCTTCAAACTGTCTGTATACGTGCCTTTCCTGAGAGGCCAGTATTAGATTGCGACGCACCACTGGGTGTTTACTGTAACCCTTGGAGCTTCATATTGACGATGAAACACAGACATTGCATCGGGATTGAATATAGTAGGTACATTGCCGACTTACGTCCAGGGAGAGTAATGCTACAAACAGTCTGTATACGTGCCTTTCCTGAGAGGCCAGTATTAGATTGCGACGCACCACTGGGTGTTTACTGTAACCCTTGGAGCTTCATGTTGACGATGAAACACAGAAATTGCATCAGGATTGAATATAGTAGGCACTATGCCGACTTACGTCCAGGGGGAGCAATGCTTCATACAGTTATATACGTGCCTGTCCTGAGATTCCAGTATTAGATTGCGACGGACCACTGGGTGTTTACTGTAAACCATGGAGCTTCATATTGACAATGAAACACAGAAATTGCACCGGGATTGAATATAGTAGGCACAATGCCGACTTACGTCCAGGGGGAGTAATGCTTCAAACAGTCTGTATACGTGCCTTTCTTGAGAGGCCAGTATTAGATTGCGACGCACCACTGGGTGTTTACTGTAACCCTTGGAGCTTCATATTGTCGATGAAACACAGACATTGCATCGGGATTGAATATAGTAGGTACATTGCCGATTTACGTCCAGGGAGAGTAATGCTACAAACAGTCTGTATAGGTGCTTTTCCTGAGAGGCCAGTATTAGATTGTGACGCACCACTGGGTGTTTACTGTAACCCTTGGAGCTTCATGTTGACGATGAAACACAGAAATTGCATCGGGATTGAAAATAGTAGGCGCAATGCCAACTAACGTCCAGGAGAGCAATGCTTCAAACAGTCGGTGTACGTGCCCTTCCTGAGAGGCCAGTAATAGATTGCGATGCACCACTGGGTGTTTACTGTAACCCTTGGAACTTCCCATTGACGATGAAACACAGAAATTGCTTCGGGATTGAATATAGTAGGCACAATGCCGACTTACGTCCAAGGGGAGCAATGCTTCAAACAGTCTGTATACGTGCCGTTACTGAGAGGCAAGTATTAGATTGTGACGCACCATTAGGTGATTACTGTAACCCTTGGAGCTCCATATTGACGATGAAACACAGAAATTGCATCGGGACTGAATATTGTAGGCAGAATGCCAAATTACGTCCAGGGGGAGCAATGCTTCAAACAGTCTGTATACGTGCCTTTCCTGAGAGGCCAGTATTAGATTGCGACGCACCACTGGGTGTTTACTGTAACCCTTGGAGCTTCATATTGACGATGAAACACAGAAATTGCATCAGGATTGAATATTGTAGGCACAATGCCGACTTACGTCCAGGGTGAGCAATGCTTCATACAGTTATATACGTGCCTGTCCTGAGATTCCAGTATTAGATTGCGACGGACCACTGGGTGTTTACTGTAACCCATGGAGCTTCATATTGACAATGAAACACAAAAATTGCACCGGGATTGAATATAGTAGGCACAATGCCGACTTACATCCAGGGGGAGTAATGCTTCAAACAGTCTGTATACGTGCCTTTCTTGAGAGGCCAGTATTAGATTGCGACACACCACTGGGTGTTTACTGTAACCCTTGGAGCTTCATATTGACGATTTAACACAGACATTGCATCGGGATTGAATATAGTAGGTACATTGCCGACTTACGTCCAGGGAGAGTAATGCTACAAACAGTCTGTGTACATGCCTTTCCCGAGAGGCCAGTATTAGATTGCGACGCACCACTGGGTGTTTACTTTAACCCTTGGAGCTTCATGTTGACGATGAAACACAGAAATTGCATCGGGATTGAATATAGTAGGCGCAATGCAAACTAACGTCCAGGGGAGCAATGCTTCAAACAGTCGGTGTACGTGCCTTTCCTGAGAGGCCAGTAATAGATTGCGATGCACCACTGGGTGTTTACTGTGACCCTTGGAGCTTCCCATTGACGATGAAACACAGAAATTGCTTCGGGATTGAATATAGTAGGCACAATGCCGACTTACGTCCAAGGGGAGCAATGCTTCAAACAGTCTGTATACGTGCCGTTACTGAGAGGCAAGTATTAGATTGTGACGCACCATTAGGTGATTACTGTAACCCTTGGAGCTCCATATTGACGATGAAACACAGAAATTGCATCGGGACTGAATATAGTAGGCAGAATGCCAACTTACGTCCAGGGGGAGCAATATTTCAAACAGTCTGTATACGTGCCTTTCCTGAGAGGCCAGTATTAGATTGCGACGCACCACTGGGTGTTTACTGTAACCCTTGGAGCTTCATATTGACGATGAAACACAGAAATTGCATCGGGATTGAATATAGTAGGCACAATGCCGACTTACGTCCAGGGGGAGCAATGCTTCAAACAGTCTGTATACGTGCCTTTCCTGAGAGGCCAGTATTAGATTGCACGCACCACTGGGTGTTTACTGTAACCTTTGGAGTTTCATATTGACGATGAAACACAATAATTGCATCGGGATTTAATATAGTAGGCACAATGCCGACTTACGTCCAGGGGGAGCAATGCTTCAAACAGTCTGTATGCGTGCTTTTCCTGAGAGGCCAGTATTAGATTGCGACGCACCGCTGGGTGTTTACTGTAACCCTTGGAGCTTCATACTGACGATGAAACACAGAAATTGCATCGGGATTGAATATAGTAGGCTCAATGCCGACTTACGTCTAGGGGGAGTAATGTTTCAAAGAGTCTGTATATGTGCCGTTACTGAGAGGCCAGTATTAGATTGCGACGCACCACTGGGTATTTACTGTAACCCTTGGAGCTTCATATTGACGATGAAACACAATAGTTGCATCGGGATTGAATATAGTAGGCATAATGCGGACTTACGTCCAGGGGGAATAATGCTTCAAACAGTCTGTATACGTGCCTTTCCTGAGAGGCCAGTATTAGACATCGACGCACCACTGGGAGTTTACTGTAACCCAGGGAGCTTCATATTGACGATGAAACACAGAAATTGCATCGGGATTTGAATATAGTAGGCACAATGCCGACTTACGTCCAGGGGGAGTAATGCTTCAAACAGTCTGTATACGTGCCGTTACAGAGAGGCGAGTATTAGATTGTGACGCACCATTAGGTGATTACTGTTACCCTTGGAGCTCCATATTGACGATGAAACACAGAAATTGCATCGGGACTGAATATAGTAGGCAGAATGCCAACTTACCTCCAGGGGGAGCAATGCTTCAAACAGTCAGTATACATGCCTTTCCTGAGAGGCCAGTATTAGATTGCGACGCACCACTGGGAGTTTACTGTAACCCTTGGAGCTTCATATTGACGATGAAACACAGAAATTGCATCGGGATTGAATATAGTAGGCACAATGCCGACTTACGTCCAGGGGGAGCAATTCTTCAATCAGTCTGTATACGTGCCTTTCCTGAGAGTTCAGCATTAGATTGCGACGCACCACTGGGTGGTTACTGTAACACTTGGAGCTTCATATTTACGATGAAACACAGAAATTGCATCGGGATTGAATATAGTAGGCACAATGCCGACTTATGTCCAGGGGGAGCAATGCTTCAAACATTCTGTATACGTGCCGTTACTGAGAGGCCAGTATCAGATTGCGGCGCACAACAGGGTGTTTACTGTAACCCTTGGAACTTCATATTAACGATGAAACACAGAAATTGCATCGTGATAGAATATAGTAGGCACAATGCCGACTTACGTCCCAGGGGAGCAATGCTTCAAACAGTCTGTATACGTGCCTTTCTTGAGAGGCCAGTATTAGATTGTGACGCACCACTTGGTGTTTACTGTAACCCTTGGAGCTCCATATTGACGATGAAACACAGAAATTGCATCGGGATTGAATATAGTAGGCAGAATGCCGACTTACGTCAAGGGGGTGTAATGCTTCAAACAGTCTGTATACGTGCCGTTACTGAGAGGCCAGTATTAAAATGCGACGCACCACTGGGTGTTTACTGTAACCCTTGGAGCTTCATATTGACGATGAAACACAGAAATTGCATCGGGATTAAATATAGTAGGCACAATGCCGACTTACGACCAGGGGGAGCAATGCTTCAAACTGTGTGTATATGTGCCTTTCCTGAGAGGCCAGTATTAGATTGCGACGCACCACTGGATGTTTACTGTAACCCTTGGAGCTTCATATTGACGATGAAACACAGATATTGTATCGGGATTGAATATAGTAGGCACAATGCCGACTTACATCAAGGGGGAGCAACGCTTCAAACAGTCTGTATACGTGCGTTTCCTGAGAGGCCAGTATTAGAATGCGACGCACCACTGGGTGTTTACTGTAACTCTTGGAGCTTCATATTGACGATGAAACACATAAATTGCATCAGGATTGAATATAGTAGGCACAATGCCGACTTACGTCCAGGGGGAGCAATGCTTAATACAGTTATATACGGGCCTGTCCTGAGATTCCAGTATTAGATTGCAACGGACCACTGGGTGTTTACTGTAACCCATGGAGCTTCATATTGACAATGAAACACAGAAATTGCACCGGGATTGAATATAGTAGGCACAATGCCGACTTACGTCCAGGGGGAGTAATGCTTCAAACATTCTGTATACGTGCCGTTACTGAGAGGCAAGTATTAGATTGTGACGCACCATTAGGTAATTACTGTAACCCTTGGAGCTCCATATTGACGATGAAACACAGAAATTGCATCGGGACTGAATATAGTAGGAAGAATGCCAACTTACGCCCAGGGGGAGCAATGCTTCAAACAGTCTGTATACGTGCCTTTCCTGAGAGGCCAGTATTAGATTGCGACGCACCACTGGGTGTTTACTGTAACCCTTGGAGCTTCATATTGACGATGAAACACAGAAATTGCATCGGGATTGAATATAGTAGGCACAATGCCGACTTACGTCCAGGGGGAGCAATGCTTCAAACAGTCTGTATACGTGCTTTTCCTGAGAGGCCAGTATTAGATTGCGACGCACCACTGGGTGTTTACTGTAACCCTTGGAGCTTCATACTGACGATGAAACACAGAAATTGCATCGGGATTGAATATAGTAGGCTCAATGCCGACTTACGTCCAGGGGGAACAATGCTTCAAACAGTCTGTATACGTGCTTTTCCTGAAACGCCAGTATTAGATTGCGACGCACCACTGGCTGTTTACTGTAACCTTTGCAGCTTCATACTGACGATGAACCACAGAAATTGCATCGGGATTGAATATAGTAGGCTCAATGCCGACTTACGTCTAGGGGGAGTAATGTTTCAAAGAGTCTGTATATGTGCCGTTACTAAGAGGCCAGTATTAGATTGCGACGCACCACTGGGTATTTACTGTAACCCTTGGAGCTTCATATTGACGATGAAACACAAAATTTGCATCGGGATTGAATATAGTAGGCATAATGCGGACTTACGTCCAGGGGGAATAATGCTTCAAACAGTCTGTATACGTGCCTTTCCTGAGAGGCCAGTATTAGACATCGACGCACCACTGGATATTTACTGTAACCCATGGAGCTTCATATTGACGATGAAACACAGAAATTGCATCGGGATTGAATATAGTAGGCACAATGCCGACTTACGTCCAGGGGGAGTAATGCTTCAAACAGTCTGTATATGTGCCGTTACTGAGAGGCCAGTATTAGATTGCGACGCACCACTGCGTATTTACTGTAACCCTTGGAGCTTCATATTGACGATGAAACACAGAAATTGCATCCGGATTGAATATAGTAGGCACAATGCCGACTTACGTCCAGGGGGAGCAATGCTTCAAACAGTCTGTATACGTGCTTTTCCTGAGAGGCCAGTATTAGATTGCGACGCACCTCTGGGTGTTTACTGTAACCCTTGGAGCTTCATATTGACGATGAAACACAGAAATTGCATCGGGATTGAATATAGTAGGCACAATGACTACTTACGTTCAAGGGGAGCAAGCTTCAAACAGTCTGTATACGTGCCGTTACTGAGAGGCCAGTATCAGATTGCGACGCACCACTGGGTGTTTACTGTAACCCTTGGAGCTTCATATTGACTATGAAACACAGAAATTGCAACGGGATAGAATATAGTAGGCACAATGCCGGCTTACGTCCAGGGGGAGTAATGCTTCAAACAGTCTGTATATGTCCCGTTACTGAGAGGCAAGTATTAGATTGCGACGCACCACTGGGTGTTTACTGTAACCCTTGGAATTTCATATTGACGATGAAACACAGAAATTGCATCGGGATTGAATATAGTATTCACAATGCCGACTTACGTCCAGGGGGAGCAATGCTTCAAAGAGTATGTGTACGTGCCGTTACTGAGAGGCCAGTATTAGATTGCGACGCACCACTGGGTGTTTACTGTAACCACTGGGACAACATATTGACGATGAAACACAGAAATGGCATCGGGATTAAATATAGTAGGCACTATGCCGACTTACGGCCAGGGGGAGCAATGCTTCAAACAGTCTGTATACGTGCCTTTCCTGAGAGGGCAGTATTAGATTGCGACGCACCACTGGGTGTTTACTGTAACCATTGGAGCTTCATATTGACGATGAAACACAGAAATTGCATCGGGATTGAATATAGTAGGCACAATGTCGACTTACGTCCAGGGGGAGAAATTCTTCAATCAGTCTGTATACGTGCCTTTCCTGAGAGTTCAGCATTAGATTGCGACGCACCACTTGGTGTTTACTGTAACCCTTGGAGCTCCATATTGACGATGAAACACAGAAATTGCATCGGGATTAAATATAGTAGGCACAATGCCGACTTACGTCCAGGGGGAGCAATGCTTCAAACTGTCTGTATACTTGCCTTTCCTGAGAGGCCAGTATTAGATTGCGGCGCACAACAGGGTGTTTACTGTAACCCTTGGAGCTTCATATTAACGATGAAACACAGAAATTGCATCGTGATAGAATATAGTAGGCACAATGCCGACTTACGTCCCAGGGGAGCAATGCTTCAAAGAGTCTGTATACGTTCCGTTACTGAGAGGCCAGTATTAGATTGTGACGCACCACTTGGTGTTTACTGTAACCCTTGAAGCTCCATATTGACGATGAAACACAGTAATTGCATCGGGATTGAATATAGTAGGCAGAATGCCTTCTTACGTCAAGGGGGTGTAATGCTTCAAACATTCTGTATACGTGCCGTTACTGAGAGGCCAGTATTAAAATGCGACGCTTCACTGGGTGTTTACTGTAACCCTTGGAGCTTCATATTGACGATGAAACACAGAAATTGCATCGGGATTAAATATAGTAGGCACAATGCCGACTTACGTCCAGGGGGAGCAATGCTTCAAACTGTCTGTATACGTGCCTTTCCTGAGAGGCCAGTATTAGATTGCGACGCACCACTGGGTGTTTACTGTAACCCTTGGAGCTTCATATTGACGATGAAACACAGACATTGCATCGGGATTGAATATAGTAGGTACATTGCCGACTTACGTCCAGGGAGAGTAATGCTACAAACAGTCTGTATACGTGCCTTTCCTGAGAGGCCAGTATTAGATTGCGACGCACCACTGGGTGTTTACTGTAACCCTTGGAGCTTCATGTTGACGATGAAACACAGAAATTGCATCAGGATTGAATATAGTAGGCACAATGCCGACTTACGTCCAGGGGGAGCAATGCTTCATACAGTTATATACGTGCCTGTCCTGAGATTCCAGTATTAGATTGCGACGGACCACTGGGTGTTTACTGTAACCCATGGAGCTTCATATTGACAATGAAACACAGAAATTGCACCGGGATTGAATATAGTAGGCACAATGCCGACTTACGTCCAGGGGGAGTAATGCTTCAAACAGTCTGTATACGTGCCTTTCTTGAGAGGCCAGTATTAGATTGCGACGCACCACTGGGTGTTTACTGTAACCCTTGGAGCTTTTTATTGTCGATGAAACACAGACATTGCATCGGGATTGAATATAGTAGGTACATTGCCGATTTACGTCCAGGGAGAGTAATGCTACAAACAGTCTGTATAGGTGCTTTTCCTGAGAGGCCAGTATTAGATTGTGACGCACCACTGGGTGTTTACTGTAACCCTTGGAGCTTCATGTTGACGATGAAACACAGAAATTGCATCGGGATTGAATATAGTAGGCGCAATGCCAACTAACGTCCAGGAGAGCAATGCTTCAAACAGTCGGTGTACGTGCCCTTCCTGAGAGGCCAGTAATAGATTGCGATGCACCACTGGGTGTTTACTGTAACCCTTGGAACTTCCCATTGACGATGAAACACAGAAATTGCTTCGGGATTGAATATAGTAGGCACAATGCCGACTTACGTCCAAGGGGAGCAATGCTTCAAACAGTCTGTATACGTGCCGTTACTGAGAGGCAAGTATTAGATTGTGACGCACCATTAGGTGATTACTGTAACCCTTGGAGCTCCATATTGGCGATGAAACACAGAAATTGCATCGGGACTGAATATAGTAGGCAGAATGCCAAATTACGTCCAGGGGGAGCAATGCTTCAAACAGTCTGTATACGTGCCTTTCCTGAGAGGCCAGTATTAGATTGCGACGCACCACTGGGTGTGTACTGTAACCCTTGGAGCTTCATATTGACGATGAAACACAGAAATTGCATCAGGATTGAATATTGTAGGCACAATGCCGACTTACGTCCAGGGTGAGCAATGCTTCATACAGTTATATACGTGCCTGTCCTGAGATTCCAGTATTAGATTGCGACGGACCACTGGGTGTTTACTGTAACCCATGGAGCTTCATATTGACAATGAAACACAAAAATTGCACCGGGATTGAACATAGTAGGCACAATGCCGACTTACGTCCAGGGGGAGTAATGCTTCAAACAGTCTGTATACGTGCCTTTCTTGAGAGGCCAGTATTAGATTGCGACACACCACTGGGTTTACTGTAACCCTTGGAGCTTCATATTGACGATTTAACACAGACATTGCATCGGGATTGAATATAGTAGGTACATTGCCGACTTACGTCCAGGGAGAGTAATGCTACAAACAGTCTGTATACGTGCCTTTCCCGAGAGGCCAGTATTAGATTGCGACGCACCACTGGGTGTTTACTTTAACCCTTGGAGCTTCATGTTGACGATGAAACACAGAAATTGCATCGGGATTGAATATAGTAGGCGCAATGCCAACTAACGTCCAGGGGAGCAATGCTTCAAACAGTCGGTGTACGTGCCTTTCCTGAGAGGCCAGTAATAGATTGCGATGCACCACTGGGTGTTTACTGTGACCCTTGGAGCTTCCCATTGACGATGAAACACAGAAATTGCTTCGGGATTGAATATAGTAGGCACAATGCCGACTTACGTCCAAGGGGAGCAATGCTTCAAACAGTCTGTATACGTGCCGTTACTGAGAGGCACGTATTAGATTGTGACGCACCATTAGGTGATTACTGTAACCCTTGGAGCTCCATATTGACGATGAAACACAGAAATTGCATCGGGACTGAATATAGTAGGCAGAATACCAACTTACGTCCAGGGGGAGCAATATTTCAAACAGTCTGTATACGTGCCTTTCCTGAGAGGCCAGTATTAGATTGCGACGCACCACTGGGTGTTTACTGTAACCCTTGGAGCTTCATATTGACGATGAAACACAGAAATTGCATCGGGATTGAATATAGTAGGCACAATGCCGACTTACGTCCAGGGGGAGCAATGCTTCAAACAGTCTGTATACGTGCCTTTCCTGAGAGGCCAGTATTAGATTGCACGCACCACTGGGTGTTTACTGTAACCTTTGGAGTTTCATATTGACGATGAAACACAATAATTGCATCGGGATTTAATATAGTAGGCACAATGCCAACTTACGTCCATGGGGAGCAATGCTTCAAACAGTCTGTACACGTGCTTTTCCTGAGAGGCCAGTATTAGATTGCGACGCACCGCTGGGTGTTTACTGTAACCCTTGGAGCTTCATACTGACGATGAAACACAGAAATTGCATCGGGATTGAATATAGTAGGCTCAATGCCGACTTACGTCTAGGGGGAGTAATGTTTCAAAGAGTCTGTATATGTGCCGTTACTGAGAGGCCAGTATTAGATTGCGACGCACCACTGGGTATTTACTGTAACCCTTGGAGCTTCATATTGACGATGAAACACAGAAATTGCATCGTGATAGAATATAGTAGGCACAATGCCGACTTACGTCCAGGGGGAGCAATGCTTCAAACAGTCTGTATACGTGCCTTTCCTGAGAGGCCAGTATTAGATTGCACGCACCACTGGGTGTTTACTGTAACCTTTGGAGTTTCATATTGACGATGAAACACAATAATTGCATCGGGATTTAATATAGTAGGCACAATGCCGACTTACGTCCAGGGGGAGCAATGCTTCAAACAGTCTGTATGCGTGCTTTTCCTGAGAGGCCAGTATTAGATTGCGACGCACCGCTGGGTGTTTACTGTAACCCTTGGAGCTTCATACTGACGATGAAACACAGAAATTGCATCGGGATTGAATATAGTAGGCTCAATGCCGACTTACGTCTAGGGGGAGTAATGTTTCAAAGAGTCTGTATATGTGCCGTTACTGAGAGGCCAGTATTAGATTGCGACGCACCACTGGGTATTTACTGTAACCCTTGGAGCTTCATATTGACGATGAAACACAAAAGTTGCATCGGGATTGAATATAGTAGGCATAATGCGGACTTACGTCCAGGGGGAATAATGCTTCAAACAGTCTGTATACGTGCCTTTCCTGAGAGGCCAGTATTAGACATCGACGCACCACTGGGAGTTTACTGTAACCCAGGGAGCTTCATATTGACGATGAAACACAGAAATTGCATCGGGATTTGAATATAGTAGGCACAATGCCGACTTACGTCCAGGGGGAGTAATGCTTCAAACAGTCTGTATACGTGCCGTTACAGAGAGGCGAGTATTAGATTGTGACGCACCATTAGGTGATTACTGTTACCCTTGGAGCTCCATATTGACGATGAAACACAGAAATTGCATCGGGACTGAATATAGTAGGCAGAATGCCAACTTACCTCCAGGGGGAGCAATGCTTCAAACAGTCAGTATACATGCCTTTCCTGAGAGGCCAGTATTAGATTGCGACGCACCACTGGGTGTTTACTGTAACCCTTGGAGCTTCATATTGACGATGAAACACAGAAATTGCATCGGGATTGAATATAGTAGGCACAATGCCGACTTACGTCCAGGGGGAGCAATTCTTCAATCAGTCTGTATACGTGCCTTTCCTGAGAGTTCAGCATTAGATTGCGACGCACCACTGGGTGGTTACTGTAACACTTGGAGCTTCATATTTACGATGAAACACAGAAATTGCATCGGGATTGAATATAGTAGGCACAATGCCGACTTATGTCCAGGGGGAGCAATGCTTCAAACATTCTGTATACGTGCCGTTACTGAGAGGCCAGTATCAGATTGCGGCGCACAACAGGGTGTTTACTGTAACCCTTGGAACTTCATATTAACGATGAAACACAGAAATTGCATCGTGATAGAATATAGTAGGCACAATGCCGACTTACGTCCCAGGGGAGCAATGCTTCAAACAGTCTGTATACGTGCCTTTCTTGAGAGGCCAGTATTAGATTGTGACGCACCACTTGGTGTTTACTGTAACCCTTGGAGCTCCATATTGACGATGAAACACAGAAATTGCATCGGGATTGAATATAGTAGGCAGAATGCCGACTTACGTCAAGGGGGTGTAATGCTTCAAACAGTCTGTATACGTGCCGTTACTGAGAGGCCAGTATTAAAATGCGACGCACCACTGGGTGTTTACTGTAACCCTTGGAGCTTCATATTGACGATGAAACACAGAAATTGCATCGGGATTAAATATAGTAGGCACAATGCCGACTTACGACCAGGGGGAGCAATGCTTCAAACTGTGTGTATATGTGCCTTTCCTGAGAGGCCAGTATTAGATTGCGACGCACCACTGGATGTTTACTGTAACCCTTGGAGCTTCATATTGACGATGAAACACAGATATTGTATCGGGATTGAATATAGTAGGCACAATGCCGACTTACATCAAGGGGGAGCAACGCTTCAAACAGTCTGTATACGTGCGTTTCCTGAGAGGCCAGTATTAGAATGCGACGCACCACTGGGTGTTTACTGTAACTCTTGGAGCTTCATATTGACGATGAAACACATAAATTGCATCAGGATTGAATATAGTAGGCACAATGCCGACTTACGTCCAGGGGGAGCAATGCTTAATACAGTTATATACGGGCCTGTCCTGAGATTCCAGTATTAGATTGCGACGGACCACTGGGTGTTTACTGTAACCCATGGAGCTTCATATTGACAATGAAACACAGAAATTGCACCGGGATTGAATATAGTAGGCACAATGCCGACTTACGTCCAGGGGGAGTAATGCTTCAAACATTCTGTATACGTGCCGTTACTGAGAGGCAAGTATTAGATTGTGACGCACCATTAGGTAATTACTGTAACCCTTGGAGCTCCATATTGACGATGAAACACAGAAATTGCATCGGGACTGAATATAGTAGGAAGAATGCCAACTTACGCCCAGGGGGAGCAATGCTTCAAACAGTCTGTATACGTGCCTTTCCTGAGAGGCCAGTATTAGATTGCGACGCACCACTGGGTGTTTACTGCAACCCTTGGAGCTTCATATTGACGATGAAACACAGAAATTGCATCGGGATTGAATATAGTAGGCACAATGCCGACTTACGTCCAGGGGGAGCAATGCTTCAAACAGTCTGTATACGTGCTTTTCCTGAGAGGCCAGTATTAGATTGCGACGCACCACTGGGTGTTTACTGTAACCCTTGGAGCTTCATACTGACGATGAAACACAGAAATTGCATCGGGATTGAATATAGTAGGCTCAATGCCGACTTACGTCCAGGGGGAGCAATGCTTCAAACAGTCTGTATACGTGCTTTTCCTGAAACGCCAGTATTAGATTGCGACGCACCACTGGCTGTTTACTGTAACCTTTGCAGCTTCATACTGACGATGAACCACAGAAATTGCATCGGGATTGAATATAGTAGGCTCAATGCCGACTTACGTCTAGGGGGAGTAATGTTTCAAAGAGTCTGTATATGTGCCGTTACTAAGAGGCCAGTATTAGATTGCGACGCACCACTGGGTATTTACTGTAACCCTTGGAGCTTCATATTGACGATGAAACACAAAATTTGCATCGGGATTGAATATAGTAGGCATAATGCGGACTTACGTCCAGGGGGAATAATGCTTCAAACAGTCTGTATACGTGCCTTTCCTGAGAGGCCAGTATTAGACATCGACGCACCACTGGATATTTACTGTAACCCATGGAGCTTCATATTGACGATGAAACACAGAAATTGCATCGGGATTGAATATAGTAGGCACAATGCCGACTTACGTCCAGGGGGAGTAATGCTTCAAACAGTCTGTATATGTGCCGTTACTGAGAGGCCAGTATTAGATTGCGACGCACCACTGCGTATTTACTGTAACCCTTGGAGCTTCATATTGACGATGAAACACAGAAATTGCATCCGGATTGAATATAGTAGGCACAATGCCGACTTACGTCCAGGGGGAGCAATGCTTCAAACAGTCTGTATACGTGCTTTTCCTGAGAGGCCAGTATTAGATTGCGACGCACCTCTGGGTGTTTACTGTAACCCTTGGAGCTTCATATTGACGATGAAACACAGAAATTGCATCGGGATTGAATATAGTAGGCACAATGACTACTTACGTTCAAGGGGAGCAAGCTTCAAACAGTCTGTATACGTGCCGTTACTGAGAGGCCAGTATCAGATTGCGACGCACCACTGGGTGTTTACTGTAACCCTTGGAGCTTCATATTGACTATGAAACACAGAAATTGCAACGGGATAGAATATAGTAGGCACAATGCCGGCTTACGTCCAGGGGGAGTAATGCTTCAAACAGTCTGTATATGTCCCGTTACTGAGAGGCAAGTATTAGATTGCGACGCACCACTGGGTGTTTACTGTAACCCTTGGAATTTCATATTGACGATGAAACACAGAAATTGCATCGGGATTGAATATAGTATTCACAATGCCGACTTACGTCCAGGGGGAGCAATGCTTCAAAGAGTATGTGTACGTGCCGTTACTGAGAGGCCAGTATTAGATTGCGACGCACCACTGGGTGTTTACTGTAACCACTGGGACAACATATTGACGATGAAACACAGAAATGGCATCGGGATTAAATATAGTAGGCACTATGCCGACTTACGGCCAGGGGGAGCAATGCTTCAAACAGTCTGTATACGTGCCTTTCCTGAGAGGGCAGTATTAGATTGCGACGCACCACTGGGTGTTTACTGTAACCATTGGAGCTTCATATTGACGATGAAACACAGAAATTGCATCGGGATTGAATATAGTAGGCACAATGTCGACTTACGTCCAGGGGGAGCAATTCTTCAATCAGTCTGTATACGTGCCTTTCCTGAGAGTTCAGCATTAGATTGCGACGCACCACTTGGTGTTTACTGTAACCCTTGGAGCTCCATATTGACGATGAAACACAGAAATTGCATCGGGATTAAATATAGTAGGCACAATGCCGACTTACGTCCAGGGGGAGCAATGCTTCAAACTGTCTGTATACTTGCCTTTCCTGAGAGGCCAGTATTAGATTGCGGCGCACAACAGGGTGTTTACTGTAACCCTTGGAACTTCATATTAACGATGAAACACAGAAATTGCATCGTGATAGAATATAGTAGGCACAATGCCGACTTACGTCCCAGGGGAGCAATGCTTCAAAGAGTCTGTATACGTTCCGTTACTGAGAGGCCAGTATTAGATAGTGACGCACCACTTGGTGTTTACTGTAACCCTTGAAGCTCCATATTGACGATGAAACACAGAAATTGCATCGGGATTGAATATAGTAGGCAGAATGCCGTCTTACGTCAAGGGGGTGTAATGCTTCAAACATTCTGTATACGTGCCGTTACTGAGAGGCCAGTATTAAAATGCGACGCTTCACTGGGTGTTTACTGTAACCCTTGGAGCTTCATATTGACGATGAAACACAGAAATTGCATCGGGATTAAATATAGTAGGCACAATGCCGACTTACGTCCAGGGGGAGCAATGCTTCAAACTGTCTGTATACGTGCCTTTCCTGAGAGGCCAGTATTAGATTGCGACGCACCACTGGGTGTTTACTGTAACCCTTGGAGCTTCATATTGACGATGAAACACAGACATTGCATCGGGATTGAATATAGTAGGTACATTGCCGACTTACGTCCAGGGAGAGTAATGCTACAAACAGTCTGTATACGTGCCTTTCCTGAGAGGCCAGTATTAGATTGCGACGCACCACTGGGTGTTTACTGTAACCCTTGGAGCTTCATGTTGACGATGAAACACAGAAATTGCATCAGGATTGAATATAGTAGGCACAATGCCGACTTACGTCCAGGGGGAGCAATGCTTCATACAGTTATATACGTGCCTGTCCTGAGATTCCAGTATTAGATTGCGACGGACCACTGGGTGTTTACTGTAACCCATGGAGCTTCATATTGACAATGAAACACAGAAATTGCACCGGGATTGAATATAGTAGGCACAATGCCGACTTACGTCCAGGGGGAGTAATGCTTCAAACAGTCTGTATACGTGCCTTTCTTGAGAGGCCAGTATTAGATTGCGACGCACCACTGGGTGTTTACTGTAACCCTTGGAGCTTTTTATTGTCGATGAAACACAGACATTGCATCGGGATTGAATATAGTAGGTACATTGCCGATTTACGTCCAGGGAGAGTAATGCTACAAACAGTCTGTATAGGTGCTTTTCCTGAGAGGCCAGTATTAGATTGTGACGCACCACTGGGTGTTTACTGTAACCCTTGGAGCTTCATGTTGACGATGAAACACAGAAATTGCATCGGGATTGAATATAGTAGGCGCAATGCCAACTAACGTCCAGGAGAGCAATGCTTCAAACAGTCGGTGTACGTGCCCTTCCTGAGAGGCCAGTAATAGATTGCGATGCACCACTGGGTGTTTACTGTAACCCTTGGAACTTCCCATTGACGATGAAACACAGAAATTGCTTCGGGATTGAATATAGTAGGCACAATGCCGACTTACGTCCAAGGGGAGCAATGCTTCAAACAGTCTGTATACGTGCCGTTACTGAGAGGCAAGTATTAGATTGTGACGCACCATTAGGTGATTACTGTAACCCTTGGAGCTCCATATTGGCGATGAAACACAGAAATTGCATCGGGACTGAATATAGTAGGCAGAATGCCAAATTACGTCCAGGGGGAGCAATGCTTCAAACAGTCTGTATACGTGCCTTTCCTGAGAGGCCAGTATTAGATTGCGACGCACCACTGGGTGTGTACTGTAACCCTTGGAGCTTCATATTGACGATGAAACACAGAAATTGCATCAGGATTGAATATTGTAGGCACAATGCCGACTTACGTCCAGGGTGAGCAATGCTTCATACAGTTATATACGTGCCTGTCCTGAGATTCCAGTATTAGATTGCGACGGACCACTGGGTGTTTACTGTAACCCATGGAGCTTCATATTGACAATGAAACACAAAAATTGCACCGGGATTGAACATAGTAGGCACAATGCCGACTTACGTCCAGGGGGAGTAATGCTTCAAACAGTCTGTATACGTGCCTTTCTTGAGAGGCCAGTATTAGATTGCGACACACCACTGGGTGTTTACTGTAACCCTTGGAGCTTCATATTGACGATTTAACACAGACATTGCATCGGGATTGAATATAGTAGGTACATTGCCGACTTACGTCCCGGGAGAGTAATGCTACAAACAGTCTGTATACGTGCCTTTCCCGAGAGGCCAGTATTAGATTGCGACGCACCACTGGGTGTTTACTTTAACCCTTGGAGCTTCATGTTGACGATGAAACACAGAAATTGCATCGGGATTGAATATAGTAGGCGCAATGCCAACTAACGTCCAGGGGAGCAATGCTTCAAACAGTCGGTGTACGTGCCTTTCCTGAGAGGCCAGTAATAGATTGCGATGCACCACTGGGTGTTTACTGTGACCCTTGGAGCTTCCCATTGACGATGAAACACAGAAATTGCTTCGGGATTGAATATAGTAGGCACAATGCCGACTTACGTCCAAGGGGAGCAATGCTTCAAACAGTCTGTATACGTGCCGTTACTGAGAGGCACGTATTAGATTGTGACGCACCATTAGGTGATTACTGTAACCCTTGGAGCTCCATATTGACGATGAAACACAGAAATTGCATCGGGACTGAATATAGTAGGCACAATGCCGACTTACGTCCAGGGGGAGCAATGCTTCAAACAGTCTGTATACGTGCCTTTCCTGAGAGGCCAGTATTAGATTGCACGCACCACTGGGTGTTTACTGTAACCTTTGGAGTTTCATATTGACGATGAAACACAATAATTGCATCGGGATTTAATATAGTAGGCACAATGCCAACTTACGTCCATGGGGAGCAATGCTTCAAACAGTCTGTACACGTGCTTTTCCTGAGAGGCCAGTATTAGATTGCGACGCACCGCTGGGTGTTTACTGTAACCCTTGGAGCTTCATACTGACGATGAAACACAGAAATTGCATCGGGATTGAAAATAGTAGGCTCAATGCCGACTTACGTCTAGGGGGAGTAATGTTTCAAAGAGTCTGTATATGTGCCGTTACTGAGAGGCCAGTATTAGATTGCGACGCACCACTGGGTATTTACTGTAACCCTTGGAGCTTCATATTGACGATGAAACACAAAAGTTGCATCGGGATTGAATATAGTAGGCATAATGCGGACTTACGTCCAGGGGGAATAATGCTTCAAACAGTCTGTATACGTGCCTTTCCTGAGAGGCCAGTATTAGACATCGACGCACCACTGGGAGTTTACTGTAACCCATGGAGCTTCATATTGACGATGAAACACAGAAATTGCATCGGGATTTGAATATAGTAGGCACAATGCCGACTTACGTCCAGGGGGAGTAATGCTTCAAACAGTCTGTATACGTGCCGTTACAGAGAGGCAAGTATTAGATTGTGACGCACCATTAGGTGATTACTGTTACCCTTGGAGCTCCATATTGACGATGAAACACAGAAATTGCATCGGGACTGAATATAGTAGGCAGAATGCCAACTTACCTCCAGGGGGAGCAATGCTTCAAACAGTCAGTATACATGCCTTTCCTGAGAGGCCAGTATTAGATTGCGACGCACCACTGGGTGTTTACTGTAACCCTTGGAGCTTCATATTGACGATGAAACACAGAAATTGCATCGGGATTGAATATAGTAGGCACAATGCCGACTTACTTCCAGGGGGAGCAATTCTTCAATCAGTCTGTATACGTGCCTTTCCTGAGAGTTCAGCATTAGATTGCGACGCACCACTGGGTGGTTACTGTAACACTTGGAGCTTCATATTTACGATGAAACACAGAAATTGCATCGGGATTGAATATAGTAGGCACAATGCCGACTTATGTCCAGGGGGAGCAATGCTTCAAACATTCTGTATACGTGCCGTTACTGAGAGGCCAGTATCAGATTGCGGCGCACAACAGGGTGTTTACTGTAACCCTTGGAACTTCATATTAACGATGAAACACAGAAATTGCATCGTGATAGAATATAGTAGGCACAATGCCGACTTACGTCCCAGGGGAGCAATGCTTCAAACAGTCTGTATACGTGCCTTTCTTGAGAGGCCAGTATTAGATTGTGACGCACCACTTGGTGTTTACTGTAACCCTTGGAGCTCCATATTGACGATGAAACACAGAAATTGCATCGGGATTGAATATAGTAGGCAGAATGCCGACTTACGTCAAGGGGGTGTAATGCTTCAAACAGTCTGTATATGTGCCGTTACTGAGAGGCCAGTATTAAAATGCGACGCACCACTGGGTGGTTACTGTAACCCTTGGAGCTTCATATTGACGATGAAACACAGAAATTGCATCGGGGTTAAATATAGTAGGCACAATGCCGACTTACGTCCAGGGGGAGCAATGCTTCAAACTGTGTGTATATGTGCCTTTCCTGAGAGGCCAGTATTAGATTGCGACGCACCACTGGATGTTTACTGTAACCCTTGGAGCTTCATATTGACGATGAAACACAGATATTGTATCGGGATTGAATATAGTAGGCACAATGCCGACTTACATCAAGGGGGAGCAACGCTTCAAACAGTCTGTATACGTGCGTTTCCTGAGAGGCCAGTATTAGAATGCGACGCACCACTGGGTGTTTACTGTAACTCTTGGAGCTTCATATTGACGATGAAACACAGAAATTGCATCAGGATTGAATATAGTAGGCACAATGCCGACTTACGTCCAGGGGGAGCAATGCTTCATACAGTTATATACGGGCCTGTCCTGAGATTCCAGTATTAGATTGCGACGGACCACTGGGTGTTTACTGTAACCCATGGAGCTTCATATTGACAATGAAACACAGAAATTGCACCGGGATTGAATATAGTAGGCACAATGCCGACTTACGTCCAGGGGGAGTAATGCTTCAAAGAGTCTGTATACGTGCCTTTCTTGAGAGGCCAGTATTAGATTGCGACGCACCACTGGGTGTTTACTGTAACCCTTGGAGCTTCATATAGACGATGAAACACAGAAATTGCATCGGGATTAAATATAGTAGGCACAATGCCGACTTACGTCCAGGGGGAGCAATGCTTCAAACTGTGTGTATACGTGCCTTTTCTGAGAGGCCAGTATTAGATTGCGACGCACCACTGGATGTTTACTGTAACCCTTGGAGCTTCATATTGACGATGAAACACAGATATTGTATCGGGATTGAATATAGTAGGCACAATGCCGACTTACATCAAGGGGGAGGAATGCTTCAAGCAGTCTGTATACGTGCGTTTCCTGAGAGGCCAGTATTAGAATGCGACGCACCACTGGGTGTTTACTGTAACTCTTGGAGCTTCATATTGACGATGAAACACAGAAATTGCATCAGGATTGAATATAGTAGGCACAATGCCGACTTACGTCCAGGGGGAGCAATGCTTCATACAGTTATATACGGGCCTGTCCTGAGATTCCAGTATTAGATTGCGACGGACCACTGGGTGTTTACTGTAACCCATGGAGCTTCATATTGACAATGAAACACAGAAATAGCACCGGGATTGAATATAGTAGGCACAATGCCGACTTACGTCCAGGGGGAGTAATGCTTCAAAGAGTCTGTGTACGTGCCTTTCTTGAGAGGCCAGTATTAGATTGCGACGCACCACTGGGTGTTTACTGTAACCCTTGGAGCTTCATATTGACGATGAAACACAGACATTGCATCGGGATTGAATATAGTAGGTACATTGCCGACTTACGTCCAGGGAGAGTAATGCTACAAACAGTCTGTATACGTGATATTCCTGAGAGGCCAGTAATAGAATGCGACGCACCACTGGGTGTTTACTGTAACCCTTGGAGCTTCATGTTGACGATGAAACACAGAAATTGCATTGGGATTGAATATAGTAGGCGCAATGCCAACTAACGTCCAGGTGAGCAATGCTTTAAACAGTCGGTGTACGTGCCTCTCCTGAGAGGCCAGTAATAGATTGCGATGCACCACTGGGTGTTTACTGTAACCCTTGGAGCTTCCCATTGACGATGAAACACAGCAATTGCATCGGGATTGAATATAGTAGGCACAATGCCGACTTACGTCCAAGGGGAGCAATGCTTCAAACATTCTGTATACGTGCCGTTACTGAGAGGCTAGTATTAGATTGTGACGCACCATTAGGTGATTACTGCAACCCTTGGAGCTCCATATTGACGATGAAACACAGAAATTGCATCGGGACTGGATATAGTAGGCAGAATGCCAACTTACGTCCAAGGGGAGCAATGCTTCAAACAGTCTGTATACGTGCCTTTCCTGAGAGGCCTGTATTAGATTGCACGCACCACTGGGTGTTGACTGTAACCCTTGGAGTTTCATATTGACGATGAAACACAATAATTGCATCGGGATTTAATATAGTAGGCACAATGCCGACTTACGTCCAGGGGAGTAATGGTTCAAACAGTCTGTATACGTGCCTTTCCTGAGAGGCCAGTATTAGATTGCGATGCACCACTGGGTGTTTACTGTAACCCTTGGAGCTTCATATTGACGATGAAACACAAAAATTGCATCGGGATTGAATATAGTGGGCATAATGCGGACTTACGTCCAGGGGGAATAATGCTTCAAACAGTCTGTATACGTGCCTTTCCTGAGAGGCCAGTATTAGACATCGACGCACCACTGGATATTTACTGCAACCCATGGAGCTTCATATTGACGATGAAACACAGAAATTGGATCGGGATTGAATATAGTAGGCACAATGCCGACTTACGTCCAGGGGGAGTAATGCTTCAAACAGTCTGTATATGTGCCGTTACTGAGAGGCCAGTATTAGGTTGCGACGCACCACTGCGTATTTACTGTAACCCTTGGAGCTTCATATTGACGATGAAACACAGAAATTGCATCGGGATTGAATTTAGTAGGCACAATGCCGACTTACGTCCAGGGGGAGCAATGCTTCAAACAGTCTGTATACGTTACTTTCCTGAGATGCCAGTATTAGATTGCGACGCACCACTGGGTGTTTACTGTAACCCTTGGTGCTTCATATTGACGATGAAACACAGAAATTGCATCGGTATTGAATATAGTAGCCACAATGCTGACTTGCGTCCAGGGGGAGCAATGCTTCAAACAGTCTGTATAAGTGCCGTTACTGAGAGGTCAGTATTAGATTGTGACGCACCACTTGGTGATTACTGTAACCCTTGGAGCTCCATATTGACGATGAAACACAGAAATTGCATCGGGATTGACTATAGTAGGCACAATGCCGACTTACGTCCAGGGGGAGCAATGCTTCAAACAGTCTGTATACGTGCCTTTCCTGAGAGGCCAGTATTAGATTGCACGAACCACTGGGTGTTTACTGTAACCCTTGGAGTTTCATATTGACGATGAAACACAATAATTGCATCGGGATTTAATATAGTAGGCACAATGCCGACTTACGTCCAGGGGGAGCAATGCTTCAAACAGTCTGTATACGTGCTTTTCCTGAGAGGCCAGTATTGAATTGCGACGCACCTCTGGGTGTTTACTGTAACCCTTGGAGCTTCATAATGACGATGAAACACAGATATAGCATCGGGATTGAATATAGTAGGCACAATGACGACTTACGTTCAAGGGGAGCAAGCTTCAAACAGTCTGTATACGTGCCGTTACTGAGAGGCCAGTATGAGATTGCGACGCACCACTGGGTGTTTACTGTAACCCTTGGAGCTTCATATTGACTATGAAACACAGAAATTGCATCGGGATAGAATATAGTAGGCACAATGCCGACTTACGTCCAGGGGGAGTAATGCTTCAAACAGTCTGTATATGTCCCGTTTCTGAGAGGCAATTACTACATTGCGACGCACCACTGGGTGTTTACTGTAACCCTTGGAACTTCATATTGACGATGAAACACAGAAATTGCATCGGGATTGAATATAGTATTCACAATGCCGACTTACGTCCAATGGGAGCAATGCTTCAAAGAGTCTGTGTACGTGCCGTTACTGAGAGGCCAGTATTACATTGCGACGCACCACTGGGTGTTTACTGAAACCACTGGGACAACATATTGACGATGAAACACAGAAATCGCATCGGGATTAAATGTAGGAGGCACAATGCCGACTTACGTCCAGGGGGAGCAATGCTTCAAACAGTCTGTATACGTGCCTTTCCTGAGAGGCCAGTATTAGATTGCGACGCACCACTGGGAGTTTACTGTAACCATTGGAGCTTCATATTGACGATGAAACACATAAATTCCATCGGAATTGAATATAGTAGGCACAATGTCGACTTACGTCCAGGGGGAGCAATTCTTCAATCAGTCTGTATACGTGCCCTTCCTGAGAGTTCAGCATTAGATTGCGACGCTCCACTGGGTGTTTACTGTAACACTTGGAGCTTCATATTTACGACGAAACACAGATATTGCATGTGGATTGAATATAGTAGGCACAATGCCGACTTATGTCCAGGGGGAGCAATGCTTCAAACATTCTGTATACGTGCCGTTACTGAGAGGCCAGTATTAGATTGCGGCGCACAACAGGGTGTTTACTGTAACCCTTGGAACTTCATATTAACGATGAAACACAGAAATTGCATCGTGATAGAATATAGTAGGCACAATGCCGACTTACGTCCCAGGGGAGCAATGCTTCAAACATTCTGTATATGTTCCGTTACTGAGAGGCCAGTATTAGATTGTGACGCACCACTTGGTGTTTACTGTAACCCTTGGAGCTCCATATTGACGATGAAACACAGAAATTGCATCGGGATTGAATATAGTAGGCAGAATGCCGTCTTACGTCAAGGGGGTGTAATGCTTCAAACAGTCTGTATACGTGCCGTTACTGAGAGGCCAGTATTAAAATGCGACGCACCACTGGGTGTTTACTGTAACCCTTGGAGCTTCATATTGACGATGAAACACAGAAATTGCATCGGGATTAAATATAGTTGGCACAATGCCGACTTACGTCCAGGGGGAGCAATGCTTCAAACTGTCTGTATACGTGCCTTTCCTGAGAGGCCAGTATTAGATTGCGACGCACCACTGGGTGTTTACTGTAACCCTTGGAGCTTCATATTGACGATGAAACACAGATATTGCATCGGGATTGAATATAGTGGGCACAATGCCGACTTACATCAAGGGGGAGCAATGCTTCAAACAGTCTGTATACGTGCCTTTCTTGAGAGGCCAGTATTAGATTGCGACGCACCACTGGGTGTTTACTGTAACCCTTGGAGCTTCATATTGACGATGAAACACAGACATTGCATCGGGATTGAATATAGTAGGTACACTGCCGACTTACGTCCAGGGAGAGTAATGCTACAAACAGTCTGTATACGTGCCTTTCCTGAGAGTCCAGTATTAGATTGCGACGCACCACTGGGTGTTTACTGTAACCCTTGGAGCTTCATGTTGACGATGAAACACAGAAATTGCATCGGGATTGAATATAGTAGGCGCAATGCCAACTAACGTCCAGGGGAGCAATTCTTCAAACAGTCGGTGTACGTGCCTTTCCTGAGAGGCCAGTAATAGATTGCGATGCACCACTGGGTGTTTACTATAACCCTTGGAGCTTCATATTGACGATGAAACACAGACATTGCATCGGGATTGAATATAGTAGGTACACTGCCGACTTACGTCTATGGGGAGTAATGTTTCAAAGAGTCTGTATATGTGCCGTTACTGAAAGGCCAGTATTAGATTGCGACGCACCACTGGGTATTTACTGTAACCCTTGGAGCTTCATATTGACGATGAAACACAAAAATTGCATCGGGATTGAATATAGTAGGCATAATGCGGACTTACGTCCAGGGGTAATAATGCTTCAAACAGTCTGTATACGTGCCTTTCCTGAGAGGCCAGTATTAGACATCGACGCACCACTGGATATTTACTGTAACCCATGGAGCTTCATATTGACGATGAAACACAGAAATTGGATCGGGATTGAATATAGTAGGCACAATGCCGACTTACGTCCAGGGGGAGTAATGCTTCAAACAGTCTGTATATGTGCCGTTACTGAGAGGCCAGTATTAGGTTGCGACGCACCACTGCGTATTTACTGTAACCCTTGGAGCTTCATATTGACGATGAAACACAGAAATTGCATCGGGATTGAATTTAGTAGGCACAATGCCGACTTACGTCCAGGGGGAGCAATGCTTCAAACAGTCTGTATACGTTACTTTCCTGAGATGCCAGTATTAGATTGCGACGCACCACTGGGTATTTACTGTAACCCTTGGTGCTTCATATTGACGATGAAACACAGAAATCGCATCGGTATTGAATATAGTAGCCACAATGCTGACTTGCGTCCAGGGGGAGCAATGCTTCAAACAGTCTGTATAAGTGCCGTTACTGAGAGGTCGGTATTAGATTGTGACGCACCACTTGGTGATTACTGTAACCCTTGGAGCTCCATATTGACGATGAAACAAAGAAGTTGCATCGGGATTGACTATTGTAGGCACAATGCCGACTTACGTCCAGGGGGAGCAATGCTTCAAACAGTCTGTATACGTGCCTTTCCTGAGAGGCCAGTATTAGATTGCACGCACCACTGGGTGTTTACTGTAACCCTTGGAGTTTCATATTGACGATGAAACACAATAATTGCATCGGGATTTAATATAGTAGGCACAATGCCGACTTACGTCCAGGGGGAGCAATGCTTCAAACATTCTGTATACGTGCTTTTCCTGAGAGGCCAGTATTGAATTGCGACGCACCTCTGGGTGTTTACTGTAACCCTTGGAGCTTCATAATGACGATGAAACACAGATATAGCATCGGGATTGAATATAGTAGGCACAATGACGACTTACGTTCAAGGGGAGCAAGCTTCAAACAGTCTGTATACGTGCCGTTACTGAGAGGCCAGTATGAGATTGCGACGCACCACTGGGTGTTTACTGTAACCCTTGGAGCTTCATATTGACTATGAAACACAGAAATTGCATCGGGATAGAATATAGTAGGCAAAATGCCGACTTACGTCCAGGGGGAGTAATGCTTCAAACAGTCTGTATATGTCCCGTTACTGAGAGGCAAGTATTACATTGCGACGCACCACTGGGTGTTTACTGTAACCCTTGGAACTTCATATTGACGATGAAACACAGAAATTGCATCGGGATTGAATATAGTATTCACAATGCCGACTTACGTCCAATGGGAGCAATGCTTCAAAGAGTCTGTGTACGTGCCGTTACTGAGAGGCCAGTATTAGATTGCGACGCACCACTGGGTGTTTACTGAAACCACTGGGACAACATATTGACGATGAAACACAGAAATCGCATCGGGATTAAATGTAGGAGGCACAATGCCGACTTACGTCCAGGGGGAGCAATGCTTCAAACAGTCTGTATACGTGCCTTTCCGGAGAGGCCAGTATTAGATTGCAACGCACCACTGGGAGTTTACTGTAACCATTGGAGCTTCATATTGACGATGAAACACAGAAATTCCATCGGGATTGAATATAGTAGGCACAATGTCGACTTACGTCCAGGGGGAGCAATTCTTCAATCAGTCTGTATACGTGCCCTTCCTGAGAGTTCAGCATTAGATTGCGACGCACCACTGGGTGTTTACTGTAACACTTGGAGCTTCATATTTACGACGAAACACAGATATTGCATCTGGATTGAATATAGTAGGCACAATGCCGACTTATGTCCAGGGGGAGCAATGCTTCAAACATTCTGTATACGTGCCGTTACTGAGAGGCCAGTATTAGATTGCGGCGCACAACAGGGTGTTTACTGTAACCCTTGGAACTTCATATTAACGATGAAACACAGAAATTGCATCGTGATAGAATATAGTAGGCACAATGCCGACTTACGTCCCAGGGGAGCAATGCTTCAAACATTCTGTATATGTTCCGTTACTGAGAGGCCAGTATTAGATTGTGACGCACCACTTGGTGTTTACTGTAACCCTTGGAGCTCCATATTGACGATGGAACACAGAAATTGCATCGGGATTGAATATAGTAGGCAGAATGCCGACTTACGTCAAGGGGGTGTAATGCTTCAAACAGTCTGTATACGTGCCGTTACTGAGAGGCCAGTATTAAAATGCGACGCACCACTGGGTGTTTACTGTAACCCTTGGAGCTTCATATTGACGATGAAACACAGAAATTGCATCGGGATTAAATATAGTAGGCACAATGCCGACTTACGTCCAGGGGGAGCAATGCTTCAAACTGTCTGTATACGTGCCTTTCCTGAGAGGCCAGTATTAGATTGCGACGCACCACTGGGTGTTTACTGTAACCCTTGGAGCTTCATATTGACGATGAAACACAGATATTGCATCGGGATTGAATATAGTGGGCACAATGCCGACTTACATCAAGGGGGAGCAATGCTTCAAACAGTCTGTATACGTGCCTTTCTTGAGAGGCCAGTATTAGATTGCGACGCACCACTGGGTGTTTACTGTAACCCTTGGAGCTTCATATTGACGATGAAACACAGACATTGCATCGGGATTGAATATAGTAGGTACACTGCCGACTTACGTCCAGGGAGAGTAATGCTACAAACAGTCTGTATACGTGCCTTTCCTGAGAGTCCAGTATTAGATTGCGACGCACCACTGGGTGTTTACTGTAACCCTTGGAGCTTCATGTTGACGATGAAACACAGAAATTGCATCGGGATTGAATATAGTAGGCGCAATGCCAACTAACGTCCAGGGGAGCAATTCTTCAAACAGTCGGTGTACGTGCCTTTCCTGAGAGGCCAGTAATAGATTGCGATGCACCACTGGGTGTTTACTATAACCCTTGGAGCTTCATATTGACGATGAAACACAGACATTGCATCGGGATTGAATATAGTAGGTACACTGCCGACTTACGTCTATGGGGAGTAATGTTTCAAAGAGTCTGTATATGTGCCGTTACTGAGAGGCCAGTATTAGATTGCGACGCACCACTGGGTATTTACTGTAACCCTTGGAGCTTCATATTGACGATGAAACACAAAAATTGCATCGGGATTGAATATAGTAGGCATAATGCGGACTTACGTCCAGGGGTAATAATGCTTCAAACAGTCTGTATACGTGCCTTTCCTGAGAGGCCAGTATTAGAAATCGACGCACCACTGGGAGTTTACTGTAACCCATGGAGCTTCATATTGACGATGAAACACAGAAATTGCATCGGGATTTGAATATAGTAGGCACAATGACGACTTACGTTCAAGGGGAGCAAGCTTCAAACAGTCTGTATACGTGCCGTTACTGAGAGGCCAGTATGAGATTGCGACGCACCACTGGGTGTTTACTGTAACCCTTGGAGCTTCATATTGACTATGAAACACAGAAATTGCATCGTGATAGAATATAGTAGGCACAATGCCGGCTTACGTCCAGGGGGAGTAATGCTTCAAACGGTCTGTATATGTCCCGTTACTGAGAGGCAAGTATTACATTGCGACGCACCACTGGGTGTTTACTGTAACCCTTGGAACTTCATATTGACGATGAAACACAGAAATTGCATCGGGATTGAATATAGTATTCACAATGCCGACTTACGTCCAATGGGAGCAATGCTTCAAAGAGTCTGTGTACGTGCCGTTACTGAGAGGCCAGTATTAGATTGCGACGCACCACTGGGTGTTTACTGAAACCACTGGGACAACATATTGACGATGAAACACAGAAATCGCATCGGGATTAAATGTAGGAGGCACAATGCCGACTTACGTCCAGGGGGAGCAATGCTTCAAACAGTCTGTATACGTGCCTTTCCGGAGAGGCCAGTATTAGATTGCGACGCACCACTGGGAGTTTACTGTAACCATTGGAGCTTCATATTGACGATGAAACACAGAAATTCCATCGGGATTGAATATAGTAGGCACAATGTCGACTTACGTCCAGGGGGAGCAATTCTTCAATCAGTCTGTATACGTGCCCTTCCTGAGAGTTCAGCATTAGATTGCGACGCACCACTGGGTGTTTACTGTAACACTTGGAGCTTCATATTTACGACGAAACACAGATATTGCATCTGGATTGAATATAGTAGGCACAATGCCGACTTATGTCCAGGGGGAGCAATGCTTCAAACATTCTGTATACGTGCCGTTACTGAGAGGCCAGTATTAGATTGCGGCGCACAACAGGGTGTTTACTGTAACCCTTGGAACTTCATATTAACGATGAAACACAGAAATTGCATCGTGATAGAATATAGTAGGCACAATGCCGACTTACGTCCCAGGGGAGCAATGCTTCAAACATTCTGTATATGTTCCGTTACTGAGAGGCCAGTATTAGATTGTGACGCACCACTTGGTGTTTACTGTAACCCTTGGAGCTCCATATTGACGATGAAACACAGAAATTGCATCGGGATTGAATATAGTAGGCAGAATGCCGACTTACGTCAAGGGGGTGTAATGCTTCAAACAGTCTGTATACGTGCCGTTACTGAGAGGCCAGTATTAAAATGCGACGCACCACTGGGTGTTTACTGTAACCCTTGGAGCTTCATATTGACGATGAAACACAGAAATTGCATCGGGATTAAATATAGTAGGCACAATGCCGACTTACGTCCAGGGGGAGCAATGCTTCAAACTGTCTGTATACGTGCCTTTCCTGAGAGGCCAGTATTAGATTGCGACGCACCACTGGGTGTTTACTGTAACCCTTGGAGCTTCATATTGACGATGAAACACAGAAATTGCATCGGGATTGAATATAGTGGGCACAATGCCGACTTAGATCAAGGGGGAGCAATGCTTCAAGCAGTCTGTATACGTGCCTTTCTTGAGAGGCCAGTATTAGATTGCGACGCACCACTGGGTGTTTACTGTAACCCTTGGAGCTTCATATTGACGATGAAACACAGACATTGCATCGGGATTGAATATAGTAGGTACACTGCCGACTTACGTCCAGGGAGAGTAATGCTACAAACAGTCTGTATACGTGCCTTTCCTGAGAGTCCAGTATTAGATTGCGACGCACCACTTGGTGTTTACTGTAACCCTTGGAGCTTCATGTTGACGATGAAACACAGAAATTGCATCGGGATTGAATATAGTAGGCGCAATGCCAACTAACGTCCAGGGGAGCAATTCTTCAAACAGTCGGTGTACGTGCCTTTCCTGAGAGGCCAGTAATAGATTGCGATGCACCACTGGGTGTTTACTATAACCCTTGGAGCTTCATATTGACGATGAAACACAGACATTGCATCGGGATTAAATATAGTAGGCACAATGCCGACTTACGTCCAGGGGGAGCAATGCTTCAAACTGTCTGTATACGTGCCTTTCCTGAGAGGCCAGTATTAGATTGCGACGCACCACTGGGTGTTTACTGTAACCCTTGGAGCTTCATATTGACGATGAAACACAGATATTGCATCGGGATTGAATATAGTGGGCACAATGCCGACTTACATCAAGGGGGAGCAATGCTTCAAACAGTCTGTATACGTGCCTTTCTTGAGAGGCCAGTATTAGATTGCGACGCACCACTGGGTGTTTACTGTAACCCTTGGAGCTTCATATTGACGATGAAACACAGACATTGCATCGGGATTGAATATAGTAGGTACACTGCCGACTTACGTCCAGGGAGAGTAATGCTACAAACAGTCTGTATACGTGCCTTTCCTGAGAGTCCAGTATTAGATTGCGACGCACCACTGGGTGTTTACTGTAACCCTTGGAGCTTCATGTTGACGATGAAACACAGAAATTGCATCGGGATTGAATATAGTAGGCGCAATGCCAACTAACGTCCAGGGGAGCAATTCTTCAAACAGTCGGTGTACGTGCCTTTCCTGAGAGGCCAGTAATAGATTGCGATGCACCACTGGGTGTTTACTATAACCCTTGGAGCTTCATATTGACGATGAAACACAGACATTGCATCGGGATTGAATATAGTAGGTACACTGCCGACTTACGTCTATGGGGAGTAATGTTTCAAAGAGTCTGTATATGTGCCGTTACTGAGAGGCCAGTATTAGATTGCGACGCACCACTGGGTATTTACTGTAACCCTTGGAGCTTCATATTGACGATGAAACACAAAAATTGCATCGGGATTGAATATAGTAGGCATAATGCGGACTTACGTCCAGGGGTAATAATGCTTCAAACAGTCTGTATACGTGCCTTTCCTGAGAGGCCAGTATTAGAAATCGACGCACCACTGGGAGTTTACTGTAACCCATGGAGCTTCATATTGACGATGAAACACAGAAATTGCATCGGGATTTGAATATAGTAGGCACAATGACGACTTACGTTCAAGGGGAGCAAGCTTCAAACAGTCTGTATACGTGCCGTTACTGAGAGGCCAGTATGAGATTGCGACGCACCACTGGGTGTTTACTGTAACCCTTGGAGCTTCATATTGACTATGAAGCACAGAAATTGCATCGGGATAGAATATAGTAGGCACAATGCCGGCTTACGTCCAGGGGGAGTAATGCTTCAAACGGTCTGTATATGTCCCGTTACTGAGAGGCAAGTATTACATTGCGACGCACCACTGGGTGTTTACTGTAACCCTTGGAACTTCATATTGACGATGAAACACAGAAATTGCATCGGGATTGAATATAGTATTCACAATGCCGACTTACGTCCAATGGGAGCAATGCTTCAAAGAGTCTGTGTACGTGCCGTTACTGAGAGGCCAGTATTAGATTGCGACGCACCACTGGGTGTTTACTGAAACCACTGGGACAACATATTGACGATGAAACACAGAAATCGCATCGGGATTAAATGTAGGAGGCACAATGCCGACTTACGTCCAGGGGGAGCAATGCTTCAAACAGTCTGTATACGTGCCTTTCCGGAGAGGCCAGTATTAGATTGCGACGCACCACTGGGAGTTTACTGTAACCATTGGAGCTTCATATTGACGATGAAACACAGAAATTCCATCGGGATTGAATATAGTAGGCACAATGTCGACTTACGTCCAGGGGGAGCAATTCTTCAATCAGTCTGTATACGTGCCCTTCCTGAGAGTTCAGCATTAGATTGCGACGCACCACTGGGTGTTTACTGTAACACTTGGAGCTTCATATTTACGACGAAACACAGATATTGCATCTGGATTGAATATAGTAGGCACAATGCCGACTTATGTCCAGGGGGAGCAATGCTTCAAACATTCTGTATACGTGCCGTTACTGAGAGGCCAGTATTAGATTGCGGCGCACAACAGGGTGTTTACTGTAACCCTTGGAACTTCATATTAACGATGAAACACAGAAATTGCATCGTGATAGAATATAGTAGGCACAATGCCGACTTACGTCCCAGGGGAGCAATGCTTCAAACATTCTGTATATGTTCCGTTACTGAGAGGCCAGTATTAGATTGTGACGCACCACTTGGTGTTTACTGTAACCCTTGGAGCTCCATATTGACGATGAAACACAGAAATTGCATCGGGATTGAATATAGTAGGCAGAATGCCGACTTACGTCAAGGGGGTGTAATGCTTCAAACAGTCTGTATACGTGCCGTTACTGAGAGGCCAGTATTAAAATGCGACGCACCACTGGGTGTTTACTGTAACCCTTGGAGCTTCATATTGACGATGAAACACAGAAATTGCATCGGGATTAAATATAGTAGGCACAATGCCGACTTACGTCCAGGGGGAGCAATGCTTCAAACTGTCTGTATACGTGCCTTTCCTGAGAGGCCAGTATTAGATTGCGACGCACCACTGGGTGTTTACTGTAACCCTTGGAGCTTCATATTGACGATGAAACACAGAAATTGCATCGGGATTGAATATAGTGGGCACAATGCCGACTTAGATCAAGGGGGAGCAATGCTTCAAGCAGTCTGTATACGTGCGTTTCTTGAGAGGCCAGTATTAGATTGCGACGCACCACTGGGTGTTTACTGTAACCCTTGGAGCTTCATATTGACGATGAAACACAGACATTGCATCGGGATTGAATATAGTAGGTACACTGCCGACTTACGTCCAGGGAGAGTAATGCTACAAACAGTCTGTATACGTGCCTTTCCTGAGAGTCCAGTATTAGATTGCGACGCACCACTTGGTGTTTACTGTAACCCTTGGAGCTTCATGTTGACGATGAAACACAGAAATTGCATCGGGATTGAATATAGTAGGCGCAATGCCAACTAACGTCCAGGGGAGCAATTCTTCAAACAGTCGGTGTACGTGCCTTTCCTGAGAGGCCAGTAATAGATTGCGATGCACCACTGGGTGTTTACTATAACCCTTGGAGCTTCATATTGACGATGAAACACAGACATTGCATCGGGATTGAATATAGTAGGTACACTGCCGACTTACGTCTATGGGGAGTAATGTTTCAAAGAGTCTGTATATGTGCCGTTACTGAGAGGCCAGTATTAGATTGCGACGCACCACTGGGTATTTACTGTAACCCTTGGAGCTTCATATTGACGATGAAACACAAAAATTGCATCGGGATTGAATATAGTAGGCATAATGCGGACTTACGTCCAGGGGTAATAATGCTTCAAACAGTCTGTATACGTGCCTTTCCTGAGAGGCCAGTATTAGAAATCGACGCACCACTGGGAGTTTACTGTAACCCATGGAGCTTCATATTGACGATGAAACACAGAAATTGCATCGGGATTTGAATATAGTAGGCACAATGCCGACTTACGTCCAGGGGGAGTAATGCTTCAAACAGTCTGTATACGTGCCGTTACTGAGAGGCAAGTATTAGATTGTGACGCACCATTAGGTGATTACTGTTACCCTTGGAGCTCCATATTGACGATGAAACACAGAAATTGCATCGGGACTGAATATAGTAGGCAGAATGCCAACTTACCTCCAGGGGGAGCAATGCTACAAACAGTCAGTATACATGCCTTTCCTGAGAGGCCAGTATTAGATTGCGACGCACCACTGGGTGTTTACTGTAACCCTTGGAGCTTCATATTGACGATGAAACACAGAAATTGCATCGGGATTGAATATAGTAGGCACAATGCCGACTTACGTCCAGGGGGAGCAATGCTTCAAACAGTCTGTATACGTGCATTTCCAGAGAGGCCAGTATTAGATTGCACGCACCACTGGGTGTTTACTGTAACTCTTGGAGTTTCATATTGACGATGAAACACAATAATTGCATCGGGATTTAATATAGTAGGCACAATGCCGACTCACGTCCAGGGGGAGCAATGCTTCAAACAGTCTGTATACGTGCTTTTCCTGAGAGGCCAGTATTAGATTGCGACGCACCACTGGGTGTTTACTGTAACCCTTGGAGCTTCATACTGACGATGAAACACAGATATTGCATCGGGATTGAATATAGTAGGCTCAATGCCGACTTACGTCCAGGGGGAGCAATGCTTCAAACATTCTGTATACGTGCTTTTCCTGAGAGGCCAGTATTAGATTGCGACGCACCACTGGGTGTTTACTGTAACCCTTGGAGCTTCATACTGACGATGAAACACAGAAATTGCATCGGGATTGAATATAGTAGGCTCAATGCCGACTTACGTCTAGGGGGAGTAATGTTTCAAACAGTCTGTATACGTGCCTTTGCTGAGAGGCCAGTATTAGTCATCGACGCACCACTGGGAGTTTACTGTAACCCATGGAGCTTCATATTGACGATGAAACACAGAAATTGCATCGGGATTGAATATAGTAGGCACAATGCCGACTTACGTCCAGGGGGAGTAATTCTTCAAACAGTCTGTATATGTGCCGTTGCTGAGAGGCCAGTTTTAGATTGCGACGCACCACTGGGTATTTACTGTAACCCTTAGAGCTTCATATTGACGATGAAACACAGAAATTGCATCGGGATTGAATATAGTAGGCACAATGCCGACTTACGTCCATGGGGGCAATGCTTCAAACAGTCTGTATACGTGCCCTTCCTGAGAGGCCAATATTAGATTGCGACGCACCACTGGGTGTTTACTGTAACCCTTGGAGCTTCATATTGACGATGAAACACAGAAATTGCATCGGGATTGAATATAGTAGGCACAATGCCGACTTACGTCCAGGGGGAACAATGCTTCAAACAGTCTGTATACGTGCCGTTACAGAGAGGCCAGTATTAGATAGCGACCCACCACTGGGTGTTTACTGTATCCCTTGGAGCTTCATATTGACGATGAAACACAGAAATTGCATTGGGATTGAATATAGTAGACACAATGCGGACTTACGTCATGGGGAGAAATGCTTCAAAGAATCTGTGTACGTGTCTTTCCTGAGAGGCAAGTTTTAGATTGCGATGCACCACTGGGTGTTTACTGTAACCCTTGGAGCTTCATATTGACGATGAAACACAGAAATTGCATCGGGATTGAATATAGTAGGCACAATGACGACTTACGTTCAAGGGGAGCAAGCTTCAAACAGTCTGTATACGTGCCGTTACTGAGGGGCCAGTATCAGATTGCAACGCACCACTGGGTGTTTACTGTAACCCTTGGAGCTTCATATTGACGATGAGACACAGAAATTGCATCGGGATTAAATATAGTAGGCACAATGCCGACTTACGTCCAGGGGGAGTAATGCTTCAAACAGTCTGTATATGTGCCGTTACTGAGAGGCAAGTATTAGATTGCGACGCACCACTGGGTGTTTACTGTAACCCTTGGAACTTCATATTGACGATGAAACACAGAAATTGCATCGGGATTGAATATAGTATTCACAATGCCGACTTACGTCCAGGGGTAGCAATGCTTCAAAGAGTCTGTGTACGTGCCGTTACTGAGAGGCCAGTATTAGATTGCGACGGACCACTGTGTGTTTACTGTAACCACTGGGACAACATATTGACGATGAAACACAGAAATTGCATCGGGATTAAATATAGTAGGCACAATGCCGACTTACGTCCAGGGGGAGCAATGCTTCAAACAGTCTGTATACGTGCCTTTCCTGAGAGGCCAGTATTAAATTGCGACGCACCACTGGGTGTTTACTATAACCATTGGAGCTTCATATTGACGATGAAACACAGAAATTGCATCGGGATTGAATATAGTTGGCACAATGTCGACTTACGTCCAGGGGGAGCAATGCTTCAAACAGTCTGTATACGTGCCTTTCCTGAGGGTTCAGTATTAGATTGCGACGCACCACTGGGTGTTTACTGTAACCCTTGGAGCTTCATATTTACGATGAAACACAGAAATTGCATCGGGATTGATTATAGTAGGCACAATGCCGACTTATGTCCAGGGGGAGCAATGCTTCAAACATTCTGTATACGTGCCGTTACTGAGAGGCCAGTATTAGATTGCGGCGCACAACAGGGTGTTTACTGTAACCCTTGGAACTTCATATTAACGATGAAAAACAGAAATTGCACCGTGATAGAAAATAGTATGCACAATGCCGACTTACGTCCCAGGGGAGCAATGCTTCAAACAGTCTGTATACGTTCCGTTACTGAGAGGCCCGTATTAGATTGTGACGCACCACTTGGTGTTTACTGTAACCCTTGGAGCTCCATATTGACGATGAAACACAGAAATTGCATCGTGATTGAATGTAGTAGGCAGAATGCCGACTTACGTCAAGGGGGTGTAATGCTTCAAACAGTCTGTATACGTGCCGTTACTGAGAGGCCAGTATTAAAATGCGACGCACCACTGGGTGTTTACTGTAACCCTTGGAGCTTCATATTGACGATGAGACACAGAAATTGCATCGGGATTAAATATAGTAGGCACAATGCCGACTTACGTCCAAGGGGAGCAATGCTTCAAACTGTCTGTATACGTGCCTTTCCTGAGAGGCCAGTATTATATTGCGACGCACCACTGGGTGTTTACTGTAACCCTTGGAGCTTCATATTGACGATGAAACACAGAAATTGCATCGGGATTGAATATAGTAGGCGCAATGCCAACTAACGTCCAGGGGAGCAATTCTTCAAACAGTCGGTGTACGTGCCTTTCCTGAGAGGCCAGTAATAGATTGCGATGCACCACTGGGTGTTTACTGTAACCCTTGGAGCTTCATATTGACGATGAAACACAGACATTGCATCGGGATTGAATATAGTAGGTACACTGCCGACTTACGTCCAGGGAGAGTAATGCTACAAACAGTCTGTATACGTGCCTTTCCTGAGAGACCAGTATCAGATTGCGACGCACCACTGGGTATTTACTGCCACCCTTGGAGCTTCATATTGACGACGAAATACAGAAATTACATCGGGATTGATATATAGTAGGCACAATGCCGACTTACGTCCTGGGGGGGCATTTCTTCAAACAGTCTGTATACGTGCCTTTCCTGAGAGGCCAGTATTAGACTGCGACGCTCCACTGGGTGTTTACTGTAACCCATGGAGCTTCATATTGACGATGAAACACAGAAATTGAACCGGGATTGAATATAGTAGGCACAATGCCGACTTACGTCCAGGGGGAGCAATGCTTCAAACAGTCTGTATACGTGCCGTTACTGAGAGGCAAGTATTAGATTGTGACGCACCATTAGGTGATTACTGTAACCCTTGGAGCTCCATGTTGACGATGAAACACAGAAATTGCATCGGGACTGAATATAGTGGGCAGAATGCCAACTTACGTCCAGGGGGAGCAATGCTTCAAACAGTCTGTATACGTGCCTTTCCTGAGAGGCCAGTATTAGATTGCGACGCACCACTGGGTGTTTACTGTAACCCTTGGAGCTTCATATTGACGATGAAACACAGAAATTGCATCGGGATTGAATATAGTAGGCACAATGCCGACTTACGTCCAGGGGGAGCAATGCTTCAAACAGTCTGTATACGTGCCTTTCCTGAGAGGCCAGTATTAGATTGCACGCACCACTGGGTGTTTACTGTAACCTTTGGAGTTTCATATTGACGATGAAACACAATAATTGCATCGGGATTTAATATAGTAGGCACAATGCCGACTTACGTCCAGGGGGAGCAATGCTTCAAACAGTCTGTATACGTGCTTTTCCTGAGAGGCCAGTATTAGATTGCGACGCACCACTGGGTGTTTACTGTAACCCTTGGAGCTTCATACTGACGATGAAACACAGAAATTGCATCGGGATTGAATATAGTAGGCTCAATGCCGACTTACGTCTATGGGGAGTAATGTTTCAAAGAGTCTGTATATGTGCCGTTACTGAGAGGCCAGTATTAGATTGCGACGCACCACTGGGTATTTACTGTAACCCTTGGAGCTTCATATTGACGATGAAACACAAAAATTGCATCGGGATTGAATATAGTAGGCATAATGCGGACTTACGTCCAGGGGGAATAATGCTTCAAACAGTCTGTATACGTGCCTTTCCTGAGAGGCCAGTATTAGAAATCGACGCACCACTGGGAGTTTACTGTAACCCATGGAGCTTCATATTGACGATGAAACACAGAAATTGCATCGGGATTTGAATATAGTAGGCACAATGCCGACTTACGTCCAGGGGGAGTAATGCTTCAAACAGTCTGTATACGTGCCGTTACTGAGAGGCAAGTATTAGATTGTGACGCACCATTAGGTGATTACTGTTACCCTTGGAGCTCCATATTGACGATGAAACACAGAAATTGCATCGGGACTGAATATAGTAGGCAGAATGCCAACTTACCTCCAGGGGGAGCAATGCTACAAACAGTCAGTATACATGCCTTTCCTGAGAGGCCAGAATTAGATTGCGACGCACCACTGGATGTTTACTGTAACCCTTGGAGCTTCATATTGACGATGAAACACAGAAATTGCATCGGGATTGAATATAGTAGGCACAATGCCGACTTACGTCCAGGGGGAGCAATGCTTCAAACAGTCTGTATACGTGCATTTCCAGAGAGGCCAGTATTAGATTGCACGCACCACTGGGTGTTTACTGTAACACTTGGAGTTTCATATTGACGATGAAACACAATAATTGCATCGGGATTTAATATAGTAGGCACAATGCCGACTTACGTCCAGGGGGAGCAATGCTTCAAACAGTCTGTATACGTGCTTTTCCTGAGAGGCCAGTATTAGATTGCGACGCACCACTGGGTGTTTACTGTAAACCTTGGAGCTTCATACTGACGATGAAACACAGATATTGCATCGGGATTGAATATAGTAGGCTCAATGCCGACTTACGTCCAGGGGGAGCAATGCTTCAAACAGTCTGTATACGTGCTTTTCCTGAGAGGCCAGTATTAGATTGCGACGCACCACTGGGTGTTTACTGTAACCCTTGGAGCTTCATACTGACGATGAAACACAGAAATTGCATCGGGATTGAATATAGTAGGCTCAATGCCGACTTACGTCTAGGGGGAGTAATGTTTCAAACAGTCTGTATACGTGCCTTTGCTGAGAGGCCAGTATTAGACATCGACGCACCACTGGGAGTTTACTGTAACCCATGGAGCTTCATATTGACGATGAAACACAGAAATTGCATCGGGATTGAATATAGTAGGCACAATGCCGACTTACGTCCAGGGGGAGTAATTCTTCAAACAGTCTGTATATGTGCCGTTGCTGAGAGGCCAGTATTAGATTGCGACGCACCACTGGGTATTTACTGTAACCCTTGGAGCTTCATATTGACGATGAAACACAGAAATTGCATCGGGATTGAATATAGTAGGCACAATGCCGACTTACGTCCATGGGGGCAATGCTTCAAACAGTCTGTATACGTGCCCTTCCTGAGAGGCCAATATTAGATTGCGACGCACCACTGGGTGTTTACTGTAACCCTTGGAGCTTCATATTGACGATGAAACACAGAAATTGCATCGGGATTGAATATAGTAGGCACAATGCCGACTTACGTCCAGGGGGAGCAATGCTTCAAACAGTCTGTATACGTGCCGTTACAGAGAGGCCAGTATTAGATAGCAACCCACCACTGGGTGTTTACTGTAACCCTTGGAGCTTCATATTGACGATGAAACACAGAAATTGCATTGGGATTGAATATAGTAGACACAATGCGGACTTACGTCATGGGGAGAAATGCTTCAAAGAATCTGTGTACGTGTCTTTCCTGAGAGGCAAGTTTTAGATTGCGATGCACCACTGGGTGTTTACTGTAACCCTTGGAGCTTCATATTGACGATGAAACACAGAAATTGCATCGGGATTGAATATAGTAGGCACAATGACGACTTACGTTCAAGGGGAGCAAGCTTCAAACAGTCTGTATACGTGCCGTTACTGAGGGGCCAGTATCAGATTGCAACGCACTACTGGGTGTTTACTGTAACCCTTGGAGCTTCATATTGACTATGAAACACAGAAATTGCATCGGGATAGAATATAGTAGGTACAATGCCGACTTACGTCCAGGGGGAGTAATGCTTCAAACAGTCTGTATATGTGCCGTTACTGAGAGGCAAGTATTAGATTGCGACGCACCACTGGGTGTTTACTGTAACCCTTGGAACTTCATATTGACGATGAAACACAGAAATTGCATCGGGATTGAATATAGTATTCACAATGCCGACTTACGTCCAGGGGTAGCAATGCTTCAAAGAGTCTGTGTACGTGCCGTTACTGAGAGGCCAGTATTAGATTGCGACGGACCACTGTGTGTTTACTGTAACCACTGGGACAACATATTGACGATGAAACACAGAAATTGCATCGGGATTAAATATAGTAGGCACAATGCCGACTTACGTCCAGGGGGAGCAATGCTTCAAACAGTCTGTATACGTGCCTTTCCTGAGAGGCCAGTATTAGATTGCGACGCACCACTGGGTGTGTACTATAACCATTGGAGCTTCATATTGACGATGAAACACAGAAATTGCATCGGGATTGAATATAGTTGGCACAATGTCGACTTACGTCCAGGGGGAGCAATGCTTCAAACAGTCTGTATACGTGCCTTTCCTGAGAGTTCAGTATTAGATTGCGACGCACCACTGGGTGTTTACTGTATCCCTTGGAGCTTCTTATTTACGATGAAACACAGAAATTGCATCGGGATTGATTATAGTAGGCACAATGCCGACTTATGTCCAGGGGGAGCAATGCTTCAAACATTCTGTATACGTGCCGTTACTGAGAGGCCAGTATTAGATTGCGGCGCACAACAGGGTGTTTACTGTAACCCTTGGAACTTCATATTAACGATGAAACACAGAAATTGCATCGTGATAGAAAATAGTATGCACAATGCCGACTTACGTCCCAGGGGAGCAATGCTTCAAACAGTCTGTGTACGTTCCGTTACTGAGAGGCCCGTATTAGATTGTGACGCACCACTTGGTGTTTACTGTAACCCTTGGAGCTCCATATTGACGATGAAACACAGGAATTGCATCGGGATTGAATATAGTAGGCAGAATGCCGACTTACGTCAAGGGGGTGTAATGCTTCAAACAGTCTGTATACGTGCCGTTACTGAGAGGCCAGTATTAAAATGCGACGCACCACTGGGTGTTTACTGTAACCCTTGGAGCTACATATTGACGATGAGACACAGAAATTGCATCGGGATTAAATATAGTAGGCACAATGAAGACTTACGTCCAAGGGGAGCAATGCTTCATACTGTCTGTATACGTGCCTTTCCTGAGAGGCCAGTATTATATTGCGACGCACCACTGGGTGTTTACTGTAACCCTTGGAGCTTCATATTGACGATGAAACACAGAAATTGCATCGGGATTGAATATAGTAGGCACAATGCCGACTTACATCAAGGGGGAGCAATGCTTCAAACAGTCTGAATACGTGCCTTTCCTGAGAGGCCAGTATTAGATTGCGACGCACCACTGGGTGTTTACTGTAACCCTTGGAGCTTCATATTGACGATGAAACACAGAAATTGCATCTGGATTGAATATAGTAGGCACAATGCCGACTTACGTCCAGGGGGAGCAATGCTTCATACAGTTATATACGTGCCTGTCCTGAGATTCCAGTATTAGATTGCGACGGACCACTGGGTGTTTACTGTAACCCATGGAGCTTCATATTGACAATGAAACACAGAAATTGCACCGGGATTGAATATAGTAGGCACAATGCCGACTTACGTCCAGGGGGAGTAATGCTTCAAACAGTCTGTATACGTGCCTTTCTTGAGAGGCCAGTATTAGATTGCGACGCACCACTGGGTGTTTCCTGTAACCCTTGGAGCTTCCTATTGACGATGAAACACAGACATTGCATCGGGATTGAATATAGTAGGTACATTGCCGACTTACGTCCAGGGAGAGTAATGCTACAAACAGTCTGTATACGTGCCTTTCCTGAGAGGCCAGTATTAGATTGCGACGCACCACTGGGTGTTTAGTGTAACCCTTGGAGCTTCATGTTGACGATGAAACACAGAAATGGCATCGGGATTGAATATAGTAGGCGCAATGCCAACTAACGTCCAGGGGAGCAAAGTTTCAAACAGTCGGTGTACGTGCCTTTCCTGAGAGGCCAGTAATAGATTGCGATGCACCACTGGGTGTTTACTGTAACCCTTGGAGCTTCGCATTGACGATGAAACACAGAAATTGCATCGGGATTGAATATAGAAGGCACAATGCCGACTTACGTCCAAGGGGAGCAATGCTTCAAACAGTCTGTATACGTGCCGTTACTGAGAGGCAAGTATTAGATTGTGACGCACCATTAGGTGATTACTGTAACCCTTGGAGCTCCATATTGACGATGAAACACAGAAATTGCATCGGGACTGAATTTAGTAGGCAGAATGCCAACTTACCTCCAGGGGGAGCAATGCTTCAAACAGTCTGTATACGTGCCTTTCCTGAGAGGCCAGTATTAGATTGCGAGGTACCACTGGGTGTTTACCGTAACCCTTGGAGCTTCATATTGACGATGAAACACAATAATTGCATCGGGATTTAATATAGTAGGCACAATGCCGACTTACGTCCAGGGGGAGCAATGCTTCAAACAGTCTGTATACGTGCCTTTCCTGAGAGGCCAGTATTAGATTGCGAGGTACCACTGGGTGTTTACCGTAACCCTTGGAGCTTCATATTGACGATGAAACACAATAATTGCATCGGGATTTAATATAGTAGGCACAATGCCGACTTACGTCCAGGGGGAGCAATGCTTCAAACAGTCTATATACGTGCCTTTCCTGAGAGGCCAGTATTAGATTGCGACGCACCACTGGGTGTTTACTATAACCATTGGAGCTTCATATTGACGATGAAACACAGAAATTGCATCGGGATTGAATATAGTTGGCACAATGTCGACTTACGTCCAGGGGGAGCAATGCTTCAAACAGTCTGTATACGTGCCTTTCCTGAGAGTTCAGTATTAGATTGCGACGCACCACTGGGTGTTTACTGTAACCCTTGGAGCTTCTTATTTACGATGAAACACAGAAATTGCATCGGGATTGATTATAGTAGGCACAATGCCGACTTATGTCCAGGGGGAGCAATGCTTCAAACATTCTGTATACGTGCCGTTACTGAGAGGCCAGTATTAGATTGCGGCGCACAACAGGGTGTTTACTGTAACCCTTGGAACTTCATATTAACGATGAAACACAGAAATTGCATCGTGATAGAATATAGTAGGCACAATGCCGACTTACGTCCCAGGGGAGCAATGCTTCAAACAGTCTGTGTACGTTCCGTTACTGAGAGGCCCGTATTAGATTGTGACGCACCACTTGGTGTTTACTGTAACCCTTGGAGCTCCATATTGACGATGAAACACAGAAATTGCATCGGGATTGAATATAGTAGGCAGAATGCCGACTTACGTCAAGGGGGTGTAATGCTTCAAACAGTCTGTATACGTGCCGTTACTGAGAGGCCAGTATTAAAATGCGACGCACCACTGGGTGTTTACTGTAACCCTTGGAGCTACATATTGACGATGAGACACAGAAATTGCATCGGGATTAAATATAGTAGGCACAATGAAGACTTACGTCCAAGGGGAGCAATGCTTCAAACTGTCTGTATACGTGCCTTTCCTGAGAGGCCAGTATTATATTGCGACGCACCACTGGGTGTTTACTGTAACCCTTGGAGCTTCATATTGACGATGAAACACAGAAATTGCATCGGGATTGAATATAGTAGGCACAATGCCGTCTTACATCAAGGGGGAGCAATGCTTCAAACAGTCTGTATACGTGCCTTTCCTTAAAGGCCAGTATTAGATTGCGCCGCACCACTGGGTGTTTACTGTAACCCTTGGAGCTTCATATTGACGATGAAACACAGAAATTGCATCAGGATTGAATATAGTAGGCACAATGCCGACTTACGTCCAGGGGGAGCAATGCTTCATACAGTTATATACGTGCCTGTCCTGAGATTCCAGTATTAGATTGCGACGGACCACTGGGTGTTTACTGTAACCCATGGAGCTTCATATTGACAATGAAGCACAGAAATTGCACCGGGATTGAATATAGTAGGCACAATGCCGACTTACGTCCAGGGGGAGTAATGCTTCAAACAGTCTGTATACGTGCCTTTCTTGAGAGGCCAGTATTAGATTGCGACGCACCACTGGGTGTTTCCTGTAACCCTTGGAGCTTCATATTGACGATGAAACACAGACATTGCATCGGGATTGAATATAGTAGGTACATTGCCGACTTACGTCCAGGGAGAGTAATGCTACAAACAGTCTGTATACGTGCCTTTCCTGAGAGGCCAGTATTAGATTGCGACGCACCACTGGGTGTTTACTGTAACCCTTGGAGCTTCATGTTGACGATGAAACACAGAAATTGCATCGGGATTGAATATAGAAGGCACAATGCCGACTTACGTCCAAGGGGAGCAATGCTTCAAACAGTCTGTATACGTGCCGTTACTGAGAGGCAAGTATTAGATTGTGACGCACCATTAGGTGATTACTGTAACCCTTGGAGCTCCATATTGACGATGAAACACAGAAATTGCATCGGGACTGAATTTAGTAGGCAGAATGCCAACTTACCTCCAGGGGGAGCAATGCTTCAAACAGTCTGTATACGTGCCTTTCCTGAGAGGCCAGTATTAGATTGCGAGGTACCACTGGGTGTTTACCGTAACCCTTGGAGCTTCATATTGACGATGAAACACAATAATTGCATCGGGATTTAATATAGTAGGCACAATGCCGACTTACGTCCAGGGGGAGCAATGCTTCAAACAGTCTGTATACGTGCTTTTTCTGAGGGGCCAGTATAAGATTGCGACGCACCACTGGGTGTTTACTGTAACCCTTGGAGCTTCATACTGACGATGAAACACAGAAATTGCATCGGGATTGAATATAGTAGGCTCAATGCCGACTTACGTCTAGGGGGAGTAATGTTTCAAAGAGTCTGTATATGTGCCGTTACTGAGAGGCCAGTATTAGATTGCGACGCACCACTGGTTATTTACTGTAACCCTTGGAGCTTCATATTGACGATGAAACACAAAAATTGCAACGGGATTGAATATAGTAGGCATAATGCGGACTTACGTCCAGGGGGAATAATGCTTCAAACAGTCTGTATACGTGCCTTTCCTGAGAGGCCAGTATTAGACATCGACGCACCACTGGGAGTTTACTGTAACCCATGGAGCTTCATATTGACCATGAAACACAGAAATTGCATCGGGATTGAATATAGTAGGCACAATGCCGACTTACGTCCAGGGGGAGTAATGCTTCAAACAGTCTGTATACGTGCCGTTACTGAGAGGCAAGTATTAGATTGTGACGCACCATTAGGTGATTACTGTAACCCTTGGAGCTCCATATTGACGATGAAACACAGAAATTGCATCGGGACTGAATATAGTAGGCAGAATGCCAACTTACGTCCAGGGGGAGCAATGCTTCAAACAGTCTGTATACGTGCCTTTCCTGAGAGGGCAGTATTAGATTGCGACGCACCACTGGGTGTTTACTGTAACCCTTGGAGCTTCATATTGGCGATGAAACACAGAAATTGCATCGGGATTCAATATAGTAGGCACAATGCCGACTTACGTCCAGGGGGAGCAATGCTTCAAACAGTCTGTATACGTGCCTTTCCTGAGAGGCCAGTATTAGATTGCACGCACCACTGGGTGTTTACTGTAACCCTTGGAGTTTCATATTGACGATGAAACACAATAATTGCATCGGGATTTAATATAGTGGGCACAATGCCGACTTACGTCCAGGGGGAGCAATGCTTCAAACAGTCTGTATACGTGCTTTTCCTGAGAGGCCAGTATTAGATTGCGACGCACCACTGGGTGTTTACTGTAACCCTTGGAGCTTCATACTGACGATGAAACACAGAAATTGCATCGGGATTGAATATAGTAGGCTCAATGCCGACTTACGTCCAGGGGGAGCAATGCTTCAAACAGTCTGTATACGTGCTTTTCCTGAGAGGCCAGTATTAGATTTCGACGCACCACTGGGTGTTTACTGTAACCCTTGGAGCTTCATACTGACGATGAAGCACAGAAATTGCATCGGGATTGAATATAGTAGGCTCAATGCCGACTTACGTCTAGGGGGAGTAATGTTTCAAAGAGTCTGTATATGTGCCGTTACTGAGAGGCCAGTATTAGATTGCGACGCACCACTGGGTATTTACTGTAACCCTTGGAGTTTCATATTGACGATGAAACACAAAAATTGCATCGGGATTGAATATAGTAGTTATAATGCGGACTTACGTCCAGGGGGAATAATGCTTCAAACAGTCTGTATATGTGCCTTTCCTGAGAGGCCAGTATTAGACATCGACGCACCACTGGGAGTTTACTGTAACCCATGGAGCTTCATATTGACCATGAAACACAGAAATTGCATCGGGATTGTATATAGTAGGCACAATGCCGACTTACGTCCAGGGGGAGTAATGCTTCAAACAGTCTGTATACGTGCCGTTACTGAGAGGCAAGTATTAGATTGTGACGCACCATTAGGTGATTACTGTAACCCTTGGAGCTCCATATTGACGATATAACACAAAAATTGCATCGGGACTGAATATAGTAGGCAGAATGCCAACTTACGTCCAGGGGGAGCAATGCTTCAAACAGTCTGTATACGTGCCTTTCCTGAGAGGCCAGTATTAGATTGCGACGCACCACTGGGTGTTTACTGTAACCCTTGGAGCTTCATATTGACGATGAAACACAGAAATTGCATTGGGATTCAATATAGTAGGCACAATGCCGACTTACGTCCAGGGGGAGCAATGCTTCAAACAGTCTGTATACGTGCCTTTCCTGAGAGGCCAGTATTAGATTTCACGCACCACTGGGTGTTTACTGTAACCCTTGGAGTTTCTTATTGACGATGAAACACAATAATTGCATCGGGATTTAATATAGTAGGCACAATGCCGACTTACGTCCAGGGGGAGCAATGCTTCAAACAGTCTGTATACGTGCTTTTCCTGAGAGGCCAGTATTAGATTGCGACGCACCACTGCGTGTTTACTGAAACCCTTGGAGCTTCATACTGACGATGAAACACAGAAATTGCATCGTGATTGAATATAGTAGGCTCAATGCCGACTTACGTCCAGGGGGTGCAATGCTTCAAACAGTCTGTATACGTGCTTTTCCTGAGAGGCCAGTATTAGATTGCGACGCACCACTGCGTGTTTACTGTAACCCTTGGAGCTTCATACTGACGATGAAGCACAGAAATTGCATCGGGATTGAATATAGTAGGCTCAATGCCGACTTACGTCAAGGGGGAGTAATGTTTCAAAGAGTCTGTTTATGTGCCGTTACTGAGAGGCCAGTATTAGATTGCGACGCACCACTGGGTATTTACTGTAACCCTTGGAGCTTCATATTGACGATGAAACACAAAAATTGCATCGGGATTGAATATAGTAGGCATAATGCGGACTTACGTCCAGGGGGAATAATGCTTCAAACAGTCTGTATACGTGCCTTTCCTGAGAGGCCAGTATTAGACATCGACGCACCACTGCGAGTTTACTGTAACCCATGGAGCTTCATATTGACGATGAAACACAGAAATTGCATCGGGATTGAATATAGTAGGCACAATGCCGACTTACGTCCAAGGGGAGCAATGCTTCAAACAGTCTGTATACGTGCCGTTACTGAGAGGCAAGTATTAGATTGTGACGCACCATTAGGTGATTACTATAACCCTTGGAGCTCCATATTGACGATGAAACACAGAGATTGCATCGGGACTGAATATAGTAGGCAGAATGCCAACTTACGTCCAGGGGGAGCAATGCTTCAAACAGTCTGTATACGTGCCTTTCCTGAGAGGACAGTATTAGATTGCGACGCACCACTGGGTGTTTACTGTAACCCTTGGAGCTTCATATTGACGATGAAACACAGAAATTGCATCGGGATTGAATATAGTAGGCACAATGCCGACTTACGTCCAGGGGGAGCATTGCTTCAAACAGTCTGTATATGTGCCTTTCCTGAGAGGCCAGTATTAGATTGCACGCACCACTGGGTGTTTACTGTAACCCTTGGAGTTTCATATTGACGATGAAACACAATAATTGCATCGGGATTTAAAATAGTAGGCACAATGCAGACTTACGTCCAGGGGGAGCAATGCTTCAAACAGTCTGTATACGTGCTTTTCTTGAGAGGCCAATATTAGATTGTGACGCACCACTGGGTGTTTACTGTAACCCTTGGAGCTTCATACTGACGATGAAACACAGAAATTGCATCGGGATTGAATATAGTAGGCTCAATGCCGACTTACGTCTAGGGGGAGTAATGTTTCAAAGAGTCTGTATATGTGCCGTTACTGAGAGGCCAGTATTAGATTGCGACGCACCACTGGGTATTTACTGTCACCCTTGGAGCTTCATATTGACGATGAAACACAAAAATTGCATCGGGATTGAATATAGTAGGCATAATGCGGACTTACGTCCAGGGGGAATAATGCTTCAAACAGTCTGTATACGTGCCTTTCCTGAGAGGCCAGTATTAGACATCGACGCACCACTGGGAGTTTACTGTAACCCATGGAGCTTCATATTGACGATGAAACACAGAAATTGCATCGGGATTGAATATAGTAGGCACAATGCCGACTTACGTCCAAGGGGAGCAATGCCTCAAACAGTCTGTATACGCGCCGTTACTGAGAGGCAAGTATTAGATTGTGACGCACCATTAGGTGATTACTGTAACCCTTGGAGCTCCATATTGACGATGAAACACAGAAATTGCATCGGGACTGAATATAGTAGGCAGAATGCCAACTTACGTCCAGGGGGAGCAATGCTTCAAACAATCTGTATACGTGCCTTTCCTAAGAGGCCAGTATTAGATTGCGACGCACCACTGGGTGTTTACTGTAACCCTTGGAGCTTCATATTGACGATGAAACACAGAAATTGCATCGGGATTGAATATAGTAGGCACAATGCCGTCTTACGTCCAGGGGGAGCAATGCTTCGAACAGTCTGTATATGTGCCTTTCCTGAGAGGCCAGTATTAGATTGCACGCACCACTGGGTGTTTACTGTAACCCTTGGAGTTTCATATTGACGATGAAACACAATAATTGCATCGGGATTTAATATAGTAGGCACAATGCAGACTTACGTCCAGGGGGAGCAATGCTTCAAACAGTCTGTATACGTGCTTTTCCTGAGAGGCCAGTATTAGATTGCGACGCACGACTGGGTGTTTACTGTAACCCTTGGAGCTTCATACTGACGATGAAACACAGAAATTGCATCGGGATTGAATATAGTAGGCTCAATGCCGACTTACGTGTAGGGGGAGTAATGTTTCAAAGAGTCTGTAAATGTGCCGTTACTGAGAGGCCAGTATTAGATTGCGACGCACCACTGGGTATTTACTGTCACCCTTGGAGCTTCATATTGACGATGAAACACAGAAATTGCATCGGAATTGAATATAGTAGGCACAATGCCGACTTACGTTCACGGGAGCAATGCATCAAAGAGTCTTTATACGTGCCGTTCCAGAGAGGCCAGTATTAGATTGCGACGCACCACTGGGTGTTTACTGTAACCCTTGGAGCTTCATATTGACGATGAAACACAGATATTGCATCGGGATTGAATATAGTAGGCACAATGCCGACTTACGTCCAGGGGGAACAATGCTTCAAACAGTCTGTATACGTGCCGTTACAGAGAGGCCAGTAATAGATTGCGACGCACCACTGGGTGTCTACTGTAACCCTTGGAGCTTCATATTAACGATGAAACACAGAAATTGCATCGGGATTGGATATAGTAGGTACATTGCCGACTTACGTCCAGCGAGAGTAATGCTAAAAACAGTCTGTATACGTGCCTTTTCTGAGAGGCCAGTATTAGATTGCGACGCACCACTGGGTGTTTACTGTAATCCTTGGAGCTTCATATTGACGATGAAACACAGATATTGCATCGGGATTGAATATAGTAGGCACAATGCGGACTTACGTCCAGGGGTAGCAATGCTTCCAACAGTCTGTATACGTGCCTTTCCTGAGAGGCCAGTATTAGATTGCGACGCACCACTGGGTGTTTACTGTAACCCTTGGAGTTTCATATTGATGATGAAACACAATAATTGCATCGGGATTTAATATAGTAGGCACAATGCCGTCTTACGTCCAGGGGGGGCAATGCTTCAAACAGTCTGTATACGTGCCTTTCCTGAGAGTCCAGTATTAGATTGCGACACACCACTGGGTGTTTACTGTAACCCTTGGAGCTTCATATTGACGATGAGACACAGAAATTGCATAAGGATTGAATATAGTAGGCACAATGCCGACTTACGTCCAGGCGGAGTAATGCTTCAAACAGTCTGTATATGTGCCGTAACTCAGGGGCCAGTATGAGATTGCGACGCACCACTGGGTAATTACTGTAACCCTTCGTGCTTCATATTGACGATGAAACACAGGAATTGCATCGGGATTGAATATAGTAGCCACAATGCTGACTTGCGTCCAGGGAGAGCAATGCTTCAAACAGTCTGTATACGTGCCTTTCCTGAGAGTCCAGTATTAGATTGCGACGCACCACTGGGTGTTTACTGTAACCCTTGGAGCTTCATATTGACGATGAAACACAGAAATTGCATAAGGATTGAATATAGTAGGCACAATGCCGACTTACGTCCAGGGGGAGTAATGCTTCAAACAGTCTGTATATGTGCCGTAACTCAGAGGCCAGTATGAGATTGCGACGCACCACTGGGTAATTACTGTAACCCTTGGAGCTTCATATTGACGATAAAAAACAGAAATTACATCGGGATTGAATATAGTAGGCACAATGCCGACTTACGTCCAGGGGGAGTAGTGCTTCAAACACTCTGTATATGTGCCGTTACTGAGAGGCCAGTATTAGATTGCGACGCACCACTGAGTATTTACTGTAACCCTTGGAGCTTCATATTGACGATGAAACACAGAAATTGCATCGGGATTGAATATAGTAGGCATAATGCGGACTTACGTCCAGGGGGAGTAATGCTTCAAACAGTCTGTATACGTGCCTTTCCTGAGAGGCCAGTATTAGACTGCGACGCACCACTGGGAGTTTACTGTAACCCTTGGAGCTTCATATTGGCGATGAAACACAGAAATTGCATCGGGATTGAATATAGTAGGCGCAATGATGACTTAACTCCAGGGGGAGTAATGCTTCAAAAAGTCTGTATATGTGCCGTTACTGAGAGGCCAGTAGTAGATTGCGACGCACCACTGGGTTTTTACTGTAACCATTGGAGCTACATATTGACGATGAAACACAGAAATTGCATCGGGATTGATTATAGTAGGCACAATGTCGACTTACGTTCACGGGAGCAATGCTTCAAAGAGTCTTTATCCGTGCCGTTCCAGAGAGGCCAGTATTAGATTGCGACGCACTACTGGGTGTTTACTGTAACCCTTGGAGCTTCATATTGACGATAAAACACAGAAATTGCATCGGGATTGAATATAGTAGGCACAATGCCGACTTACGTCCAGGGGGAGTAGTGCTTCAAACACTCTGTATATGTGCCGTTACTGAGAGGCCAGTAATAGATTGCGACGCACCACTGGGTATTTACTGTAACCCTTGGAGCTTCATATTGACGATGAAACACAGAAATTGCATCGGGAATGAATATAGTAGGCACAATGCCGACTTACGTCCAGGGGGAGCAATGCTTCAAACAGTCTGTATACGTGCCTTTCCTGAGAGGCCAGTAATAGATTGCGACGCACCACTGGGTGTTAACTGTAACCCTTGGAGTTTCATATTGATGATGAAACACAATAATTGCATCGAGATTTAATATAGTAGGCACAATGCCGTCTTACGTCCAGGGGGAGCAATGCTTCAAACAGTCTGTATACGTGCCTCTCCTGAGGGTCCAGTATTAGATTGCGACGCACCACTGGGTGTTTACTGTAACCCTTGGAGCTTCATATTGACGATGAAACACAGAAATTGCATCGGGATTGAATATAGTAGGCACAATGTCGACTTACGTTCACGGGAGCAATGCTTCAAAGAGTCTTTATACGTGCCGTTCGAGAGAGGCCAGTATTAGACTACGACGCACCACTGGGTGTTTACTGTAACCCTTGGAGCTTCACATTGACGATGATACACAGAAATTGCATCGGGATTGAATATAGTAGGCACAATGCCGACTTACGTCCAGGGGGAACAATGCTTCAAACAGTCTGTATACGTGCCGTTACAGAGAGGCCAGTATTAGATTGCGACGCACCACTGGGTATTTACTGTAACACTTGGAGCTTCATATTGACGATGAAACACAGAAATTGCATCGGGATTGAATATAGTAGGTACATTGCCGACTTACGTCCAGGGAGAGTAATGCTACAAACAGTCTGTATACGTGCCTTTCCTGAGAGGCCAGTATTAGATTGCGACGCACCACTGGGTGTTTACTGTAACCCTTGGAGCTTCATATTGACGATGAAACACAGAAATTGCATCGGGATTGAATATAGTACGTGCAATGCCAACTAACGTCCAGGGGAGCAATGCTTCAAACAGTCGGTGTACGAGCCTTTCCTGAGAGGCCAGTATTAGATTGTGATGCACCACTGGGTGTTTACGGTAACCCTTGGAGCTCCATATTGACGATGAAACACAGAAATTGCATCGGGACTGAAAATAGTAGGCAGAATGTCAACTTACGTCCAGGGGGTGTAATGCTTCTAACAATCTGTATACGTGCCGTTACTGAGAGGCCAGCGACGCACCACTGGGTGTTTACTGTAACCCTTGGAGAATCATATTAAGGATGAAACACAGAAATTGCATCGGGATTAAATATAGTAGGCACAATGCCGACTTACGTCCAGAGGGAGCAATGCTTCAAACAGTGTGTATACGTGCCTTTCCTGAGAGGCCAGTATTAGATTGCGACGCACCACTTTGTGTTTACTGTAATCCTTGGAGCTTCATATTGACGATGAAACACAGAAATTGCATCGGGATTGAATATAGTAGGCACAATGCCGACTTACGTCCAGGGGGAGCAACGCTTGAAACAGTCTGTATACGTGCCTTTCCTGAGAGGCCAGTATTAGATTGCGACGCACCACTGGGTGTTTACTGTAACGCTTGGAGTTTTATATTGATGATGAATCACAATAAGTGCATCGGGATTTAATATAGTAGGCACAATGCCGTCTTACGTCCAGGGGGAGCAATGCTTCAAACAGTCTGTATACGTGCCTTTCCTGAGAGTCCAGTATTAGATTGCGACGCACCACTCGGTGTTTACTGTAACCCTTGGAGCTTCATATTGACGATGAAACACAGAAATTGCATCGGGATTGAATATAGTAGGCACAATGCCGACTTACGTCCAGGGGGAGTAATGCTTCAAACAGTCTGTATATGTGCCGCTACTGAGAGGCCAGTATAAGATTGCGACGCACCACTGGGTGTTTACTGTAACCCTTGGAGCTTCATATTGACGATGAAACACAGAAATTGCATCGGGATTGAATATAGTAGGCACAATGCCGACTTACGTCCAGGGGGAGTAATGCTTCAAACAGTCTGTATATGTGCCGCTACTGAGAGGCCAGTATAAGATTGCGACGCACCACTGGGTAATTATTGTAACCCTTGGAGCTTCATATTGACGATGAAACACAGAAATTGCATCGGGATTGAATATAGTAGGCACAATGCCGACTTACGTCCAGGGGTAGTAGTGTTTCAAACAGTCTGTATATGTGCCGTTACAGAGAGGCCAGTATTAGATTGTGACGCACCACTTGGTGATTACTGTAACCCTTGGAGCTCCATATTGACGATGAAACACAGAAATTGCATCGGGATTGAATATAGTAGGCAGAATGCCAACTTTTGTCCAGGGGGTGTATTGCTTCAAACAATCTGTATACGTGCCGTTACTGAGGGGCCAGTATTAGAATGCGACGCAGCACTGGGTGTTTACTGTAACCCTTGGAGCATCATATTGACGATGAAACACGGAAATTGCATCGGGATTAAATATATTGGGCACAATGCCGTCTTACGTCCAGGGGGAGCAATGCATCAAACAGTGTGTATATGTGCCGTTACTGAGAGGCCAGTATTAGATTGTGACGCACCACTTGGTGATTACTGTAACCCTTGGAGTTCCATATTGACGATGAAACACAGAAATTGCATCGGGATTGAATATAGTAGGCAGAATGCCAACTTTTGTCCAGGGGGTGTAATGCTTCAAACAATCTATATACGTGCCGTTACTGAGAGGCCAGTATTAGATTGCGACGCACCACTGGGTGTTTACTGTAACCCTTGGAGCATCATATTGACGAAGAAACACAGAAATTGCATCGGGATTAAAAATAGTAGGCACAATGCCGTCTTACGTCCAGGGGGAAAATTGCTTCAAACAGTCTGCACATGTGCCGTTACTGAGAGGCCAGTATTAGACTGCGACGCACCACTGGGAGTTTACTGTAACCCTTGGAGCATCATATTGACGTTGAAACACAGCAATTGCATCGGGATTGAATATAGTAGCCACAATGCCGACTTACATCCAGGGGGAGTAATGCTTCAAACAGTCTGTATATGTGCCGTTACTGAGAGGCCAGTATTAGATTGTGACGCACCACTTGAAGATTACCGTAACCTTTGGAGCTCCATATTGACAATGAAACACAAAAATTGCATTGGGATTGAATGTAGTAGGCAGAATGCCAACTTTTGTCCAGAGGGTGTAATGCTTCAAACAATCTGTATACGTGCCGTTACTGAGAGGCCAGTATTAGAATGCGACGCAGCACTGGGTGTTTATTGTAACCCTTGGAGCATCATATTGACGATGAAACACAGAAATTGCATCAGAATTAAATATAGTAGGCAGAATGCCGTCTTACGTCCAGGGGGAGCAATGCTTCAATCAGTCTGTATATGTGCCGTTACTGAGAGGCCAGTATTAGATTGTGACGCACCACTTGGTGATTACTGTAACCCTTGGAGCTCCATATTGACGATGAAACACAGAAATTGCATCGGGATTAAATATAGTAGGCAGAATGCCAACTTTTGTCCAGGGGGAGTAATGCTTCAAACAATCTGTATACGTGCCGTTACTGAGAGGATAGTATTAGAATGCGACGCACCACTGGGTGTTTACTGTAACCCTTGGAGCATCATATTGACGATGAAACACAGAAATTGCATCGGGATTAAATATAGTAGGCACAATGCCGACTTACGTCCTGGGGGAGCAATGCTTCAAACAGTCTGTATACGTGCCTTTCCTGAGAGGCCAGTATTAGATTGCGACGCACCACTGGGTGTTTACTGTAACCCTTGGAGTTTCATATTGACGATGAAACACAGTAATTGCATCGGGATTTAATATAGTAGGCACAATGCCGATTTACGTCCAGGGGAGCAATGCTTCAAACAGTCTGTAAACGTGTTTTTCCTGAGAGGCCAGTATTAGATTGCGACGCACCTCTGGGTGTTTACTGTAACCCTTGGAGCTTCATATTGACGATGAAACACAGAAATTGCATCGGGGTTGAATATAGTAGGCACAATGCTGACTTGCGTCCAGGGGGAGGAATGCTTCAAACAGTCTGTATATGTGCCGCTACTGAGAGGCCAGTATTAGATTGTGACACACCACTGGGTATTTACTGTAACCCTTTGAGCTTCATATTGACGATGAAACACAGAAATTGTATCGGGATTGAATATAGTAGGCACAATGCCGACTTACGTCCAGGGGGAGTAATGCTTCAAACAGTCTGTATATGTGCCGTTACTGAGAGGCCAGTATTAGATCGCGACGCACCACTGGGTATTTACTGTTACCCTTGGAGCTTCATATTGACGATGAAACACAGAAATTGCATCGGGATTGAATATAGTAGGCATAATGCGGACTTACGTCCAGGGGGAGTAATGCTTCAAACAGTCTGGATACGTGCCGTTACTGAGAGGCCAGTATTAGACTGCGACTCACCACTGGGTGTTTACTGTAACCCTTGGAGCTTCATATTGACGATGAAACACAGAAATTGCATCGGGATTGAATATAGTAGGCACAATGCCGACTTACGTTCACGGGAGCAATGCTACAAAGAGTCTTTATACGTGCCGTTACAGAGAGGCCAGTATTAGATTGCGACGCACCACTGGGTTTTTACTGTAAACCTTGGAGCTTCATATTGACGATGAAACACAGAAATTGCATCGGGATTGAATATAGTAGGCACAATGCCGACTTACGTCCAGGGGGAGCAATGCTTCAAAGTCTGTATACGTGACTTTCCTGAGAGGCCAGTATTAGATTGCGACGCACCACTGGGTGTTTACTGTAACCCTTGGAGCTTCATATTGACGATGAAACACAGAAATTGCATCGGGATTGAATATAGTAGGCACAATGCTGACTTGCGTCCAGGGGGAGCAATGCTTCAAACAGTCTGTATATGTGCCGTTACTGAGAGGCCAGTATTAGATTGTTACGCACCACTGGGTGTTTAGTGTAAACCTTGGAGCTTCATATTGACGATGAAACACAGAAATTGCATCTGGCTTGAATATAGTAGGCACAATGCCGACTTACATCCAGGGGGAGTAATGCTTCAAAAAGTCTGTATATGTGCCGTTACTGAGAGGCCAGTATTAGATTGCGACGCACCACTGGGTATTTACTGTTACCCTTGGAGCTTCATATTGACGATGAAACACAGAAATTGCATCGTGATTGAATATAGTAGGCATAATGCGGACTTACGTCCAGGGGGAGTAATGCTTCAAACAGTCTGTATACGTGCCGTTACTGAGAGGCCAGTATTAGACTGCGACTCACCACTGGGTGTTTACTGTAACCCTTGGAGCTTCATATTGACGATGAAACACAGAAATTGCATCGGGATTGAATATAGTAGGCACAATGCCGACTTACGTTCACGGGAGCAGTGCTACAAAGAGTCTTTATACGAGCCGTTACAGAGAGGCCAGTATTAGATTGCGACGCACCACTGGGTGTTTACTGTAACCCTTGGAGCTTCATATTGACGATGAAACACAGAAATTGCATCGGGATTGAATATAGTAGGCACAATGCCGACTTACGTCCAGGGGGAGCAATGCTTCATAGTCTGTATACGTGACTTTCCTGAGAGGCCAGTATTAGATTGCGACGCACCACTGGGTGTTTACTGTAACCCTTGGAGCTTCATATTGACGATGAAACACAGAAATTGCATCGGGATTGAATAAAGTAGGCACAATGCTGACTTGCGTCCAGGGGGAGCAATGCTTCAAACAGTCTGTATATGTGCCGTTACTGAGAGGCCAGTATTAGATTGTTACGCACCACTGGGTGTTTAGTGTAACCCTTGGAGCTTCATATTGACGATGAAACACAGAAATTGCATCTGGCTTGAATATAGTAGGCACAATGCCGACTTACATCCAGGGGGAGTAATGCTTCAAAAAGTCTGTATATGTGCCGTTACTGAGAGGCCAGTATTAGATTGCGACGCACCACTGGGTATTTACTGTTACCCTTGGAGCTTCATATTGACGATGAAACACAGAAATTGCATCGGGATTGAATATAGTAGGCACAATGCCGACTTACGTTCACGGGAGCAATGCTACAAAGAGTCTTTATACGTGCCGTTACAGAGAGGCCAGTATTAGATTGCGACGCACCACTGGGTGTTTACTGTAACCCTTGGAGCTTCATATTGACGATGAAACACAGAAATTGCATCCGGATTGAATATAGTAGGAACAATGCCGACTTACGTCCAGGGGGAGCAATGCTTCAAAGTCTGTATACGTGGCTTTCCTGAGAGGCCAGTATTAGATTGCGACGCACCACTGGGTGTTTACTGTAACCCTTGGAGCTTCATATTGACGATGAAACACAGAAATTGCATCGGGATTGAATATAGTAGGCACAATGCTGACTTGCGTCCAGGGGGAGCAATGCTTCAAACAGTCTGTATATGTGCCGTTACTGAGAGGCCAGTATTAGATTGTTACGTACCACTGGGTGTTTAGTGTAACCCTTGGAGCTTCATATTGACGATGAAACACAGAAATTGCATCTGGCTGGAATATAGTAGGCACAATGCCGACTTACATCCAGGGGGAGTAATGCTTCAAAAAGTCTGTATATGTGCCGTTACTGAGAGGCCAGTATTAGATTGCGACGCAAAACTGGGTATTTACTGTTACCCTTGGAGCTTCATATTGACGATGAAACACAGAAATTGCATCGGGATTGAATATAGTAGGCATAATGCGGACTTACGTCCAGGGGGAGTAATGCTTCAAACAGTCTGTATACGTGCCGTTACTGAGAGGCCAGTATTACACTGCGACTCACCACTGGGAGTTTACTGTAACCCTTGGAGCTTCATATTGACGATGAAACACAGAAATTGCATCGTGATTGAATATAGTAGGCACAATGCCGACTTACGTTCACGGGAGCAATGCTACAAAGAGTCTTTATACGTGCCGTTACAGAGAGGCCAGTATTAGATTGCGACGCACCACTGGGTGTTTACTGTAACCCTTGGAGCTTCATATTGACGATGAAACACAGAAATTGCATCGGGATTGAATATAGTAGGCACAATGCCGACTTACGTCCAGGGGGAGCAATGCTTCAAAGTCTGTATACGTGACTTTCCTGAGAGGCCAGTATTAGATTGCGACGCACCACTGGGTGTTTACTGTAACCCTCGAGCTTCATATTGACGATGAAACACAGAAATTGCATCGGGATTGAATATAGTAGGCACAATGCTGACTTGCGTCCAGGGGGAGCAATGCTTCAAACAGTCTGTATATGTGCCGTTACTGAGAGGCCAGTATTAGATTGTTACGCACCACTGGGTGTTTAGTGTAACCCTTGGAGCTTCATATTGACGATGAAACACAGAAATTGCATCTGGCTTGAATATAGTAGGCACAATGCCGACTTACATCCAGGGGGAGTAATGCTTCAAAAAGTCTGTATATGTGCCGTTACTGAGAGGCCAGTATTAGATTGCGACGCACCACTGGGTATTTACTGTTACCCTTGGAGCTTCATATTGACGATGAAACACAGAAATTGCATCGGGATTGAATATAGTAGGCATAATGCGGACTTACGTCCAGGGGGAGTAATGCTTCAAACAGTCTGTATACGTGCCGTTACTGAGAGGCCAGTATTAGACTGCGACTCACCACTGGGAGTTTACTGTAACCCTTGGAGCTTCATATTGACGATGAAACACAGAAATTGCATCGGGATTGAATATAGTAGGCACAATGCCGACTTACGTTCACGGGAGCAATGCTACAAAGAGTCTTTATACGTGCCGTTACAGAGAGGCCAGTATTAGATTGCGACGCACCACTGGGTGTTTACTGTAACCCTTGGAGCTTCATATTGACGATGAAACACAGAAATTGCATCGGGATTGAATATAGTAGGCACAATGCCGACTTACGTCCAGGGGGAGCAATGCTTCAAAGTCTGTATACGTGACTTTCCTGAGAGGCCAGTATTAGATTGCGACGCACCACTGGGTGTTTACTGTAACCCTTGGAGCTTCATATTGACGATGAAACACAGAAATTGCATCGGGATTGAATATAGTAGGCACAATGCTGACTTGCGTCCAGGGGGAGCAATGCTTCAAACAGTCTGTATATGTGCCGTTACTGAGAGGCCAGTATTAGATTGTTACGCACCACTGGGTGTTTAGTGTAACCCTTGGAGCTTCATATTGACGATGAAACACAGAAATTGCATCTGGCTTGAATATAGTAGGCATAATGCCGACTTACATCCAGGGGGAGTAATGCTTCAAAAAGTCTGAATATGTGCCGTTACTGAGAGGCCAGTATTAGATTGCGACGCACCACTGGGTATTTACTGTTACCCTTGGAGCTTCATATTGACGATGAAACACAGAAATTGCATCGGGATTGAATATAGTAGGCATAATGCGGACTTACGTCCAGGGGGAGTAATGCTTCAAACAGTCTGTATACGTGCCGTTACTGAGAGGCCAGTATTAGACTGCGACTCACCACTGGGAGTTTACTGTAACCCTTGGAGCTTCATATTGACGATGAAACACAGAAATTGCATCGGGATTGAATATAGTAGGCACAATGCCGACTTACGTTCACGGGAGCAATGCTACAAAGAGTCTTTATACGTGCCGTTACAGAGAGGCCAGTATTAGATTGCGACGCACCACTGCGTGTTTACTGTAACCCTTGGAGCTTCATATTGACGATGAAACACAGAAATTGCATCGGGATTGAATATAGTAGGCACAATGCCGACTTACGTCCAGGGGGAACAATGCTTCAAACAGTCTGTATATGTGCCGTTACAGAGAGGCCAGTATCAGATTGCGACGCACCACTGGGTGTTTACTGTAACCCTTGGAGTTTCATATTGACGATGAAACACAGAAATTGCATCGGGATTGAATATAGTAGGCACAATGCCGACTTACTTCCACGGGAGCAATGCTTCAAAGAGTCTGTGTACGTGCCTTTCCTGAGAGGCCAGTTTTAGATTGCGACTCACCTCTGGGTGTTTACTGTAACCCTTGGAGCTTCATATTGACGATGAAACACAGAAATTGCATCGGAATTGAATATAGTAGGCACAATGCCGACTTACGTTCAGGGGGAGCAATGCTTCAAACAGTCTGTATACGTGCCTTTCCTGAGAGGCCAGTATTAGATTGCGACGAACCACTGGGTGTTTGCTGTAACCCTTGGAGCTTCATATTGACCATGAAACACAGAAATTGCATCGGGATTGGATATAGTAGGCACAATGCCGACTTACGTCCAGGGGGAGTAATGCTTCAAACAGTCTGTATATGTGCCGTTACTGAGAGGCCAGTATTAGATTGCGACGCACCACTGAGTGTTTACTGTAACCCTTGGAACTTCATATTGACGATGAAACACAGAAATTGCATCGGGATTGAATATAGTAGGCACAATGCCGACTTACGTCCAGGGGGAGCAATGCTTCAAACAGTCTGTATACGTGCCGTTACTGAGAGGCCAGTATTAGATTGCGACGCACCTCTGGGTGTTTACCGTAACCCTTGGAGCTTCATATTGACGATGAAACACAGAAATTGCATCGGGATTGAATATAGTAGGCACAATGCCGACTTACGTCCAGGGGGAGCAATGCTTCAAACAGTCTGTATACGTGCCTTTCCTGAGAGGCCAGTATTAGATTGCGACGCACCACTGGGTGTTTACTGTAACCCTTGGAGCTTCATATTGACGATGAAACACAGAAATTGCATCGGGATTGAATATAGTAGGCACAATGCCGACTTACGTCCAGGGGGAGCAATTGTGATATTATTGGATTTCAGACATTTTGCATATGAGAAAAGGACAGCCACCAAGCTGTAGTTTGCAGTGATACTAAGCATGACAACACGAGAGTAAAAAAAAAAAACGAAATCTGTTTACAACGTTCGTCTTCACCAAGACGCGCGGCCAGTGTTTAAAAGGTACTTTTAAACACTATGACTCGCTGGGCGCAGATATTTAAAATCATTGCCGCAGCGCTTGATAGCAAGAAGCTGCGAAACAGAAGAAAGAACAATATATCATTTGTTAGGAAAATTCTAGAGTCTTTATAGTGAGTTGAACTTCTGGTCGCCGATATGTTAACATGTACTTCATTACCTTTGATGTTTGGTTGCCGACTTGTTAAGACGTGTTGTGTAGCACCGCTACAAGTTTAGTGTGAAAAACCACGTTATCACCAAGAAAGAAAACGCTTTTGTAAACCTAGTGACGATAAAAAATACTTACGCGCACGCCAGGACATTTAATTTTTACAAAATATCACACATACAAAAGCAGCGATTGTTGGACTGCTCCATGTATGAGAAAAACATAAAAATGTAAGTTTTGTATTCATTGTAAATTTGGTAATGTTTATAGTTTAACGCCTTTCTTCTTTGAGAATATACTTTTCCTCCACTGTACAGAAAATCTATGCTTATTCTTTTCTTTAAATTAACCACAAATAATGTTTATGTTTAAATGAACTTTGTTACAGGTTCGCTCTTTATCGCGGTGTGTCGATTGTATTTGGGAGACCATTTACGTGTTAAATTTACGATCTGACAACTTTTTTTACAAAATTTCACTGTTTTGCATTCATTTCCAATTTTTTTTATTATTCAAATGGGTCCGTTAGGTAATTTCATTGAAGAGTCTGATTGCGTGAAAGCAATCCGGGTTAAGAGGTCATTTGAGAAACTATTTTCACGCAATCAATCCGTACGTCTCCTAAACACAATCGAGAACCGACACATCGTCGATCATTCATTAATTTTTCTCTTTTTCCAAGTCGTACCAAGAAACGGCCAAGGAGAACTGCCGTGAGTACGCAATCTAGTGATAAAAGGTTGCATTCTTTATCTTGTCGGCAAACATTGCCATGAGTTATCATCATCAATGTTATATTTCGTTAAATCCGAAAAGCCAAACAAAAAACCTTTTAACGCTAGACAATGCTTCAAACAGTCTGTATACGTGCCGTTACTGAGAGGCCAGTATTAGATTTCGGCGCACCACAGGGTGTTTACTGTAAATCTTGGAGCTTCATATTGACGATGAAACACAGAAATTGCATCGGGATAGATTATAGCAGGCACAATGCCGACTTACGTCCAGGGGGAGCAATGCTTCAAACAGTCTGTATACGTGCCGTTACTGAGAGGCAAGTATTAGAATGTGACGCACCACTTGGTGATTACTGTAACCCTTGGAGCTCCATATTGACGATGAAACACAGAAATTGCATCGGGATTGAATGTAGTAGGCAGAATGCCAACTTACGTCCAGGGGGTGTAATGCTTCAAACAATCTGTATACGTGCCGTTACTGAGAGGCCAGTATTAGAATGCAACGCACCACTGGGTGTTTACTGTAACCCTTGGAGCATCATATTGACGATGAAACACAGAAATTGCATCGGGATAGAATATAGTAGGCACAATGCCGACTTACGTCCAGGGGGAGCAATGCTTCAAACAGTCTGTATACGTGCCGTTACTGAGAGGCCAGTATTAGATTTCGGAGCACCACAGGGTGTTTAGTGTAACCATTGGAGCTTCATATTGACGATGAAACACAGAAATTGCATCGCGATTGAATATAGTAGGCACAATGCCGACTTACGTCCAGGGGGAGTAATGCTTCAAACAGTCTGTATACGTGCCTATCCTGAGAGGCCAGTATTAGATTGCGACGCACCACTGCATGTTTACTGTAACCCTTGAAGCTTCATATTGACGATGAAACACAGAAATTGCATCGGGATTGAAAATAGTAGGCACATTGCCGACTTACGTCCAGGGAGAGTAATGCTACAAACAGTCTGTATACGTGCCTTTCCTGAGAGGCCAGTATTAGATTGCGACGCACCACTGGGTGTTTACTGTTACCCTTGGAGCTTCATATTGACGATGAAACACAGAAATTGCATCGGGATTGAATATAGTAGGCGCAATGCCAACTAACGTCCAGGGGAGCAATGCTTCAAACAGTCTGTGTACGTGCCTTTCCTGAGAGGCCAGTATTAGATTGCGACGCACGACTGGGTGTTTACTGTAACCCTTGGAGCATCATATTGACGATGAAACACAGAAATTGCATCGGGATTGAATATAGTAGGCATAATGCGGACTTACGTCCAGGGGGAGTAATGCTTCAAACAGTCTGTATACGTGCCTTTCCTGAGAGGCCAGTATTAGACTGCGACGCACCACTGGGGGCTTACTGTAACCCTTGGAGCTTCATATTGACGATGAAACACAGAAATTGCATCGGGATTGCATATAGTAGGCACAATGCTGACTTGCGTCCAAGGGGAGCAATGCTTCAAACAGTCTGTATATGTGCCGTTACTGAGAGGCCAGTATTAGATTGCGACGCACCACTGGGTATTTACTGTAACCCTTGGAGCTTCATATTGACGATGAAACACAGAAATTGCATCGGGATTGAACACAGTAGGCACAATGCCGACTTAGGTCCAGGGGGAGTAATGCTTCAAACAGTCTGTATATGTCCCGTAACTGAGAGGCCAGTATTAGATTGCGACCCACCACTGGGTATTTACTGTAACCCTTGGAGCTTCATATTGACGATGAAACACAGAAATTGCATCGTGATTGAATATAGTAGGCATAATGCGGACTTACGTCCAGGGGGAGTAATGCTTCAAACAGTCTGTATACGTGCCTTTCCTGAGTGGCCAGTATTACACTGCGACGCACCACTGGGAGTTTACTGTAAGCCTTGGAGCTTCATATTGACGATGAAACACAGAAATTGCATCGGGATTGAATATAGTAGGCACAATGCCGACTTACGTCCAGGGGGAGTAATGCTTCAAACAGTCTGTATATGTGCCGTTACTGAGAGGCCAGTATTAGACTGCGACGCATCACTGGGTATTCACTGTAACCCTTGGAGCTTCATATTGACGATGATACACAGAAATTGTATCGGGATTGAATATAGTAGGCACAATGCCGACTTACGTCCAGGGGGAGCAATGCTTCAAACAGTCTGTATAGGTGCCTTTCCTGAGAGGCCAGTATTAGTTTGCGACGCACCACTGGGTGTTTACTGTAACCCTTGGAGCTTCATATTGACGCTGAAACACAGAAATTGCATCGGGATTGAATATAGTAGGCACAATTCCGACTTACGTCCAGGGGGAGTAATGCTTCAAACAGTCTGTATATGTGCCGTTACTGAGAGGCCAGTATTAGATTGCGACGCACCACTGGGTATTTACTGTAACCCTAGGAGCTTCATATTGACGATGAAACACAGAAATTGCGTCGTGATTGAATATAGTAGGCATAATGCGGACCTACGTCCAGGGGGAGTAATGCTTCAAACAGTCTGTATATGTGCCTTTCCAGAGAGGCCAGTATTAGACTGCGACGCACAACTGGGAGTTTACTGTAACCCTTGGAGCTTCATATTGACGATGAAACACAGAAATTGCATCGGGATTGAATATAGTAGGCACAATGCTGACTTGCTTCCAGGGGGCGCAATGCTTCTAACAGTCTGTATACACTCCTGGAAATGGAAAAAAGAACACATTGACACCGGTGTGTCAGACCCACCATACTTGCTCCGGACACTGCGAGAGGGCTGTACAAGCAATGATCACATGCACGGCACAGCGGACACACCAGGTACCGCGGTGTTGGCCGTCGAATGGCGCTAGCTGCGCAGCATTTGTGCACCGCCGCCGTCAGTGTCAGCCAGTTTGCCGTGGCATACGGAGCTCCATCGCAGTCTTTAACACTGGTAGCATGCCGCGACAGCGTGGACGTGAACCGTATGTGCAGTTGACGGACTTTGAGCGAGGGCGTATAGTGGGCATGCGGGAGGCCGGGTGGACGTACCGTCGAATTGCTCAACACGTGGGGCGTGAGGTCTCCACAGTACATCGATGTTGTCGCCAGTGGTCGGCGGAAGGTGCACGTGCCCGTCGACCTGGGACCTTACCGCAGCGACGCACGGATGCACGCCAAGACCGTAGGATTCTACGCAGTGCCGTAGGGGACCGCACCGCCACTTCCCAGCAAATTAGGGACACTGTTGTTCCTGGGGTATCGGCGAGGACCATTCGCAACCGTCTCCATGATGCTGGGCTACGGTCCCGCACACCGTTAGGCCGTCTTCCGCTCACGTCCCAACATCGTGCAGCCCGCCTCCAGTGGTGTCGCGACAGGCGTGAATGGAGGGACGAATGGAGACGTGTCGTCTTCAGCGATGAGAGTCGCTTCTGCCTTGGTGCCAATGATTGTCGTATGCGTGTTTGGCGCCGTGCAGGTGAGCGCCACAATCAGGACTGCATACGACCGAGGCACACAGGGCCAACACCCGGCATCATGGTGTGGGGAGCGATCTCCTACACTGGCCGTACACCACTGGTGATCGTCGAGGGGACACTGAATAGTGCACGGTACATCCAAACCGTCATCGAACCCATCGTTCTACCATTCCTAGACCGGCAAGGGAACTTGCTGTTCCAACAGGACAATGCACGTCCGCATGTATCCCGTGCCACCCAACGTGCTCTAGAAGGTGTAAGTCAACTACCCTGGCCAGCAAGATCTCCGGATCTGTCCCCCATTGAGCATGTTTGGGACTGGATGAAGCGTCGTCTCACGCGGTCTGCACGTCCAGCACGAACGCTGGTCCAACTGAGGCGCCAGCTGGAAATGGCATGGCAAGCCGTTCCACAGGACTACATCCAGCATCTCTACGATCGTCTCCATGGGAGAATAGCAGCCTGCATTGCTGCGAAAGGTGGATATACACTGTACTAGTGCCGACATTCTGCATGCTCTGTTGCCTGTGTCTATGTGCCTGTGGTTCTGTCAGTGTGATCATGTGATGTATCTGACCCCAGGAATGTGTCAATAAAGTTTCCCCTTCCTGGGACAATGAATTCACGGTGTTCTTATTTCAATTTCCAGGAGTGTATGTGCCGTTACTGAGAGGCCAGTATTAGATTGTGACGCACCACTGGGTATTTACTGTAAACCTTGGAGCTTCATATTGACGATGAAACACAGAAATTGCATCGGGATTGAATATAGTAGGCACAATGCCGACTTACGTCCAGGGGGAGTAATGTTTCAAACAGTCTGTATATGTGCCGTTACTGAGAGGCCAGTATTAGATTGCGACGCACCTCTGGGTATTTACTGTAACCCTTGGAGCATCATATTGACGATGAAACACAGAAATTGCATCGGGATTGAATATAGTAGGCATAATGCGGACTTACGTCCAGGGGGAGTAATGCTTCAAACAGTCTGTATACGTGCCTTTCCTGAGAGGCCAGTATTAGACTGCGACGCACCACCGGGAGTTTACTGTAACCCTTGGAGCTTCATATTGACGATGAAACACAGAAATTGCATCGGGATTGAATATAGTAGGCACAATGCCGACTTACGTTCAGGGGAGCAACGCTTCAAAGAGTCTTTATACGTACCGTTACAGAGAGGCCAGTATTAGATTGCTACGCACCACTGGGTGTTTACTGTAACCCTTGGAGCTTCATTTTGACGATGAAACACAGATATTCAACCGGGATTGAATATAGTACGCACAATGCCGACTTACGTCCAGGGGGAGTAATGCTTCAAAAAGTCTGTATACGTGCCTTTCCTGAGAGGCCAGTATTAGATTGCGACGCATCACTGGGTGTTTACTGTAACCCTTGGACTTCATATTGACGATGAAACACAGGAATTACATCGGGATTGAATATAGTAGGCGCAATGACAACTTACGTCCAGGGGAGCAATGCTTCAAACAGTCTGTGTACGTGCCTTTCCTGAGATGCCAGTATTAGATTGCGATGCACCACTGGGTGTTTACTGTAACCCTTGGAGCTTCATATTGACGATGAAACACAGAAATTTCATTGGGATTAAATATAGTAGGCACAATGCCGACTTACGTCCAGGGGGAGTAATGCTTCAAACAGTCTGTTTACGTGCCTTTCCTGAGAGGCCAGTATTAGATTGCGACGCACCACCGGGTGTATACTGCCACCCTTGGAGCTTCATATTGACGATGAAACACAGAAATTGCATCGGGATTAATATATAGTAGGCACAATGCCGACTTACGTCCAGGGGGGGCAATGCTTCAAACAGTCTGTATTCGTGCCATTCCTGAGAGGCCAGTATTAGACTGCGACGCACCACTGGGTGTTTACTGTACCCTTGGAGCTTCATATTGACGATGAAACACACAAATTGCATCGGGATTGAATATAGTAGGCACAATGCTGTCTTGCGTCCAGGGGGAGCAATGCTTCAAACAGTCTGTATATGTGCCGTTACTGAGAGGCCAGTATTAGATTGTGACGCACCACTGGGTATTTACTGTAAACCTTGGAGCTTCATATTGACGATGAAACATAGAAATTGCATCGGGATTGAAAATAGTAGGCACAATGCCGACTTTCGTCCAGGGGGAGTAATGTTTCAAACAGTCTGTATATGTGCCGTTACTGAGAGACCAGTATTAGATTGCGACGCACCACTGGGTATTTACAGTAACCCTTGGAGCTTCATATTGACGATGAAACACAGAAATTGCATCGGTATTGATTATAGTAGGCATAATGCGGACTTCGTCCAGGGGGAGTAATGCTTCATACAGTATGTATACGTGCCTTTCCTGAGAGGCCAGTATTAGACTTCGACGCACAACTGGGAGTTTACTGTAACCCTTGGAGCTTCATATTGACGATGAAACACAGAAATTGCATCGGGATTGAATATAGTAGGCACAATGCCGACTTTCGTTCAGGGGAGCAATGCTTCAAAGAGTCTTTATACGTGTCGTTACAGAGAGGCCAGTATTAGATTGCTACGCACCACTGGGTGTTTACTGTAACCCTTGGAGCTTCATATTGACGATGAAACACAGAAATTGCATCGGGATTGAATATAGTAGGCACAATGCCGACTTACGTCCAGGGGGAACAATGCTTCAAACAGTCTGTATACGTGCCGTTACAGAGAGGCCAGTATTAGATTGCGACGCACCACTGGGTGTTTACTGTAACCCTTGGAGCGTCATATTGACGATGAAACACAGAAATTGCATTGGGATTGAATGTAGTAGGCACAATGCCGACTTACGTCCAGGGGGAACAATGCTTCAAACAGTCTGTATACGTGCCGTTACAGAGAGGCCAGTATTAGATTGCGACGCACCACTGGGTGTTTACTGTAACCCTTGGAGCTTCATATTGACGATGAAACACAGAAATTGCATCGGGATTGAATATAGTAGGCACAATGCCGACTTACGTCCAGGGGGAGCAATGCTTCAAACAGTCTGTGTACGTGCCTTTCCTGAGAGGCAAGTTTTAGATTGCGACTCACCTGTGGGTGTTTACTGTTACCATTGGAGCTTCGTATTGACGATGACACACAGAAATTGCTTCGGGATTGAATATAGTAGGCACAATGCCGACTTCCGTCCAGGGGGAGCAATGCTTCAAACAGTCTGTATACGTGCCTTTCCTGAGAGGCCAGTATTGGATTGCGACGCACCACTGGGTGTTTACTGTAACCCTTGGAGTTTCATATTGACGATGAAACACAGAAATTGCATCGGGATTTAATATAGTAGGCACAATGCCGACTTACGTCCGGGGGGAGCAGTGCTTCAAACAGTCTGCATACGTGCCTTTCCTGAGAGGCCAGTATTGGATTGCGACGCACCACTGGGTGTTTACTGTAACCCTTGGTGCTTCATATTGACGATGAAACACAGAAATTGCATCGGGATTGAATATAGTAGGCAGAATGCTGACTTGCGTCCAGGGGGAGCAATGCTTCAAACAGTCTGTATACGTGCCGTTACTGAGAAGACAGTATTAGATTGTGACGCACCACTGATTGTTTACTGTAACCTATGGAGCTTCATATTGACAATGAAACACAGAAATTGCACCGGGATTGAATATAGTAGGCACAATGCCGACTTACGTCCAGGGGGAGTAATGCTTCAAACAGTCTGTATACGTGCCTTTCCTGAGAGGCCAGTATTAGATTGCGACGCACCACTGCATGTTTACTGTAACCCTTGGAGCTTCATATTGACGATGAAACACAGAAATTGCATCGGGATTGAAAATAGTAATCACATTGCCGACTTACGTCCAGGGAGAATAATGCTACAAACAGTCTGTATACGTGCCTTTCCTGAGAGGCCAGTGTTAGATTGCGACGCACCACTGGGTGTTTACTGTTACCCTTGGAGCTTCATATTGACGATGAAACACAGAAATTGCATCGGGATTGAATATAGTAGGCGCAATGCCAACTAAAGTCCAAGGGAGCAATGCTTCAAACAGTCTGTGTACGTGCCTTTCCTGAGAGGCCAGTATTACATTGCGACGCACCACTTGGTGATTACTGTTACCCTTGGAGCATCATATTGACGATGAAACACAGAAATTGCATCGGGATTGAATATAGTAGGCACAATGCCGACTTATGTCCAGGGGGAGTAATGCTTCAAACAGTCTGTATATGTGCCGTTACTGAGAGGCCAGTATCAGATTGCGACGCACCACTGGGTATTTACTGTAACCCTTGGAGCTTCATATTGACGATGAAGCACAGAAATTGCATCGGGATTGAATATAGTAGGCATAATGCGGACTTACGTCCAGGGGGAGTAATGCTTCAAACAGTCTGTATACGAGCCTTTCCTGAGAGGCCAGTATTAGACTGCGACGCACAAGTGGGAGTTTACTGTAACCCTTGGATTTTCATATTGACGATGAAACACAGAAATTGCATCGGGATTGAATATAGTAGGCACAATGCTGACTTGCGTCCAGGGGGAGCAATGCTTCAAACAGTCTGTATATGTGCCGTTACTGAGAGGCCAGTATTAGATTGTGACGCACCACTGGGTATTTACTGTAAACCTTGGAGCTTCATATTGACGATGAAACACAGAAATTGCATCGGGATTGAATATAGTAGGCACAATGCCGACTTACGTCCAGGGGGAGTAATGTTTCAAACAGTCTGTATATGTGCCGTTACTGAGAGGCCAGTATTAGATTGCGACGCACCACTGGGTATTTACTGTAACCCTTGGAGCTTCATATTGACGATGAAACACAGAAATTGCATCGGTATTGAATATAGTAGGCATAATCCGGACTTACGTCCAGGGGGAGTAATGCTTCAAACAGTCTGTATACGTGCCTTTCCTGAGAGGCCAGTATTAGACTGCGACGCACCACTGGGAGTTTACTGTAACCCTTGGAGCTTCATATTGACGATGAAACACAGAAATTGCATCGGGATTGAATATAGTAGGCACAATGCTGACTTACGTTCAGGGGAGCAATGCTTCAAAGTGTCTTTATACGTGCCGTTACAGAGAGGCCAGTATTAGTTTGCTACGCACCACTGGGTGTTTACTGTAACCCTTAGAGCTTCATATTGACGATGAAACACAGAAATTGCATCGGGATTGAATATAGTAGGCACAATGCCGACTTACGTCCAGGGGGAATAATGCTTCAAACAGTCTGTATACGTGCCGTTACAGAGAGGTCAGTATTAGATTGCGACGCACCACTGGGTGTTTACTGTAACCGTTGGAGCGTCATATTGACGATGAAACACAGAAATTGCATCGGGATTGAATGTAGTAGTCACAATGCCGTCTTACGTCCAGGGGGAGCAATGCTTCATATAGTTGTATACGTGCCTGTCCTAAGATTCCAGTATTAGATTGCGACGCACCACTGGGTGTATACTGCCACCCTTGGAGCTTCATATTACCGATGAAACACAGAAATTGCAACGGGATTGATATATAGTAGGCGCAATGCCGACTTACGTCCAGGGGGGGCAATGATTCAAACAGTCTGTATACGTGCCTTTCCTGAGAGGCCAGTATTAGACTGCGACGCACCACTGGGTGTTTGCTGTACCCTTGGAGCTTCATATTGACGATGAAACACAGAAATTGCATCGGGATTGAATATATTAGGCACAATGCTGACTTGCGTCCAGGGGAAGCAATGCTTCAAACAGTCTGTATATGAGCCGTTACTGAGAGGCCAGTATTAGATTGTGACGCACCACTGGGTATTTACCGTTAACCTTGGAGCTTCATATTGACGATGAAACACAGAAATTGCATCGGGATTGAATATAGTAGGCACAATGCCGACTTACGTCCAGGGGGAGTAATGTTTCAAACAGTCTAAATATGTGCCGTTACTGAGAGGCCAGTATTAGATTGCGACGCACCACTGGGTATTTACTGTAACCCATGGAGCTTCATATTGGCGATGAAACACAGAAATTACATCGGGATCGAATATAGTAGGCATAATGCGGACTTACGTCCAGGGGGAGTAATGCTTCAAACAGTATGTATACGTGCCTTTCCTGAGAGGCCAGTATTAGACTGCGACGCACCACTGGGAGTTTACTGTAACCCTTGGAGCTTCATATTGACGATGAAACACAGAATATGCATCGGGATTGAATATAGTAGGCACAATGCCGACTTACGTCCAGGGGGAACAATGCTTCAAACAGTCTGTATACGGGCCGTTACAGAGAGGCCAGTATTAGATTGCGACGCACCACTGGGTGTTTACTGTAACCCATGGAGCGTCATATTGACGATGAAACACAGAAATTGCTACGGGACTGAATGTAGTAGGCACAATGCCGACTTACGTCCAGGGGGTGCAATGCTTCATACAGTTGTATACGTGCCTGTCCTGAGATTCCAGTATTAGATTGCGACGCACCACTGGGTGTTTACTGTAACCCATGGAGCTTCATATTGACGATGAATCACAGATATTGCACCGGGATATAATATAGTAGGCACAATGCCGACTTACGTCCAGGGGGAGTAATGCTTCAAACAGTCTGTATACGTGCCTTTCCTGAGAGGCAAGTATTAGTTGCGACGCACCACTGGGTGTATACTGCCACCCTTGGAGCTTCATATTGACGATGAAACACAGAAATTGCAATGGTATTGAATTTAGTAGGCTCAATGCCGACTTACGTTCAGGGGAGCAATGCTTCAAACAATCTGTGTTCGTGCCTTTCCTGAGAGACCAGTATTAGATTGCGATGCACCACTGGGTGTTTACTGTAACCCTTGGAGCTTCATATTGACTATGAAACACAGAAATTTCATTGGGATTGAATATAGTAGGCACAATGCCGACTTATGTCCAGGGGGAGTAATGCTTCAAACAGTCTGTATACGTGCCTTCCCTGAGAGGCCAGTAATGGATTGCGACGCACCACTGGGTGTATACTGCCACCCTTGGAGCTTTATATTGACTATGAAACACAGAAATTGCATCGGGATTGATATATAGTAGGCACAATTCCGAATTACGTCCAGGGGGGGGGGCAATGCTTCAAACAGTCTGTATACGTGCCGTTACTGGGAGGCAAGTATTAGATTGTGACGCACCACTCGGTGATTACTGTAACCCTTGGAGCTCCATATTGACGATGAAACACAGAAATTGCATCGGGATTGAATATAGTAGGCACAATGCAAACTTACGTCCAGGGGGTGTAATGCTTCATACAATCTATATACATGCCGTTACTGAGAGGCCAGTATTAGAATGCAACGCACCACTGGGTGTTTACTGTAACCCTTGGAGCATCATATTGACGATGAAACACAGAAATTGCATCGGGATTAAATATAGTAGGCACAATGCCGACATACGTCCAGGGGGAGTAACGCTTCATACCTTCTGTATACGTGCCTTTCCTAAGAGGCCAGTATTAGATTGTGACACACCACTGGGTGTTTACTGTAACCCTTGGAGCTTCATATTGACGATGAAACACAGAAATTGCATCGGGATTTAATATAGTAGGCACAATGCCGACTTACGTCCAGGGGGAGCAATGCTTCAAACAGTTTGTATACGTGCCGTTACTGAGAGGCCAGTATTAGATTGTGACACACCACTGGGTGTTTACTGTAACCCTTGGAGCTTCATATTGACGATGAAACACAGTAATTGCATCGGGATTGAATATAGTAGGCACAATGCCGACATACGTCCAGGGGGAGTAATGCTTCATACTGTCTGTATACGTGCCTTTCCTGAGAGGCCAGTATTAGATTGCGACGCACCTTTGGGTATTTACTGCCACCCTTGGAGCTTCATATTGACGATGAAACACAGAAATTGCATCGGGATTGATATATAGTAGGCACAATGCCGACTTACGTCCTGGGGGGGCTTTTCTTCAAACAGTCTGTATACGTGCCTTTCCTGAGAGGCCAGTATTAGACTGCGACGCTCCACTGGGTCTTTACTGTAACCAATGGAGCTTCATATTGACGATGAAACACAGAAATTGCACCGGGATTGAATATAGTAGGCACAATGCCGACTTACGTCCAGGGGGAGTAATGCTTCAAACAGTCTGTATACGTGCCTTTCCCGAAAGGCCAGTATTAGATTGCGACGCACCACTGGGTGGTTACTGTAACCCTTGGAGCTTCATATTGACGATGAAACACAGAAATTGCATCGGGATTGAATATAGTAGGCGCAATGCCATCTTACATCCAGGGGAGCAATGCTTCAAACAGTCTGTATACGTGCCTTTACTGAGAGGCCAGTATTTGATTGCAACGCACCACTGGGAGTATACTGCCGCCCTTGGAGCTTCTTATTGACGATGAAACACAGAAATTACATCGGGATTGATATATAGTAGGCACAATGCCGACTTACTTCCTGGGGGGGCATTTCTTCAAACAGTCTGTATACGTGCCTTTCCTGAGAGGCCAGTATTAGACTGCGACGCACCACTATGTGTTTACTGTACCCTTGGAGCATCATATTGACGATGAAACACAGATATTGCATCGGGATTGAATATGGTAGGCACAATGGCGACTTACGTCCAGGGGGAACAATGCTTCAAACTGTCTGTATACGTGCCGTTAAAGAGAGGCCAGTATTAGAATGCGACGCACCACTGGGTGTTTACTGTAACCCTTGGAGCTTCATATTGACGATGTAACACAGAAATTGCATCGGGATTGAATATAGTAGGCACAATGCCGACATACGTCCAGGGGGAGTAATGCTTCATACAGTCTGTATACGTGCATTTCCTGAGAGACCAGTATTAGATTGCGACGCACCACTGGGTATTTACTGCCACCCTTGGAGCTTCATGGATTGAATATAGTAGGCACAATGCCAACTTACGTCCAGGGGGAGTAATGCTTCAAACAGTCTGTATACTTGCCTTTCCTGAAAGGCCAGTATTAGATTGCGACGCACCACTGGGAGTTTACTGTAACCCTTGGAGCTTCATATTGACGATGAAACACAGAAATTGCATCGGGATTGAATATAGTAGGCGCAATGCCAGCTTACGTCCAGGGGAGCAATGCTTCAAACAATCTGTGTACGTGCCTTTCCTAAGAGACCAGTATTAGATTGCGATGCACCACTGGGTGTTTACTGTAACCCTTGGAGCTTCATATTGACTATGAAACACAGAAATTTCATTGGGATTGAATATAGTAGGCACAATGCCGACTTATGTCCAGGGGGAGTATTGCTTCAAACAGTCTGTATACGTGCCTTCCCTGAGAGGCCAGTAATGGATTGCGACGCACCACTGGGTGTATACTGCCACCCTTGGAGCTTTATATTGACTATGAAACACAGAAATTGCATCGGGATTGATATATAGTAGGCACAATGCCGAATTACGTCCAGGGGGGGGCAATGCTTCAAACAGTCTGTATACGTGCCTTTCCTGAGAGGCCAGTAGTAGACTGCGACGCACCACTGGGTGCTTACTGTACCCTTGGAGCTTCATATTGTCGGTGAAACACAGAAATTGCATCGGGATTGAATTTAGTAGGCTCAATGCCGACTTACGTTCAGGGGAGCAATGCTTCAAAGAGTCTTTATACGTGCCGTTACAGAGAGGCCAGTATTAGATTGCGACGCACCACTAGGTGTTTACTGTAACCCTTGGAGCTTCATATTGACGATGAAACACAGAGATTGCTTCGGGATTGAATATAGTAGGCACAATGGCGACTTACGTCCAGGGGGAACAATGCTTCAAACAGTCTGTATACATGCCGTTAAAGAGAGGCCAGTATTAGATTGCGACGCACCACTGGGTGTTTACTGTAACCCTTGGAGCTTCATATTGACGATGAAACACAGAAATTCCATCGGGATAGAATATAGTAGATACAATGCCGACTTACGTCCCAGGGGAGCAATGCTTCAAACAGTCTGTATACGTGCTGTTACTGAGAGCAGGTGTTAGATTGTGACGCACCACTTGGTAATTACTGTAACTCTTCGAGCTCCGTATTAACGATGAAACACAGAAATTGCATCGGGATTGAATATAGTAGGCAGAATGCCAACTTACATCCAAAGGGAGTAATGCTTCAAACAATCTGTAAACTTGCCGTTACTGAGAGGCCAGTATTAGAATGCGACGCACAACTGGGTGTTTACTGTAACCCTTGGAGCATCATATTGACGATGAAACACAGAAATTGCATCGGGATTAAATATAGTAGGCACAATGCCGACTTACGTCCAGTGGGAGCAATGCTTCAAACAGTCTGGATACGAGCCTTTCCTGAGAGGCCAGTATTAGATTGCGACGCACCACTGGGTGTTTACTGTAACCCTTCGTGTTTCATATATACGATGAAACACAGAAACTGCATCGGGATTGAATATAGTAGGCATAATGATGCCTTGCGTCCAGTGGGAGCAATGATTCAATCAGTCTATATACGAACCGTGACTGAGAGGCCAGTATTAGATTGTGACGAACCACTGGGTGTTTACTGTAACCCTTGGAGCTTCATATTGACGATGAAACACAGAAATTGCATCGGGATTGAATATAGTAGGCACAATGCCTACTTACTTCCAGGGGGAGTAATGCTTCAAACAATCTGTATATGTGCCGCTACTGAGAGGCCAGTATCAGATTGTGACACACCACTGGGTGTTTACTGTAACCCTTGGAGCTTCATATTGACGATGAAACACAGTAATTGCATCGGGATTGATTATAGTAGGCACAATGCCGACATACGTCCAGGGGGAGTTTTGCTTCATACTGTCTGTATACGTGCCTTTCCTGAGAGGCCAGTATTAGATTGCGACGCACCCCTGGGTATTTACTGCCACCCTTGGAGCTTCATATTGACGATGAAACACAGAAATTGCATCGGGATTGATATATAGTAGGCACAATGCCGACTTACGTCCTGGGGGGGCTTTTCTTCAAACAGTCTGTATACGTGCCTTTCCTGAGAGGCCAGTATTAGACTGCGACGCTCCACTGGGTGTTTACTGTAACCCATAGAGCTTCATATTGACGATGAAACACAGAAATTGCACCGGGATTGAATATAGTAGGCACAATGCCGACTTACGTCCAGGGGGGTAATGCTTCAAACAGTCTGTATACGTGCCTTTCCCGAAAGGCCAGTATTAGATTGCGACGTACCACTGGGTGGTTACTGTAACCCTTGGAGCTTCATATTGACGATGAAACACAGAAATTGCATCGGGATTGAAAATAGTAGGCGCAATGCCAACTTACATCCAGGGGAGCAATGCTTCAAACAGTCTGTATATGTGCTTTTACTGAGAGGCCAGTATTTGATTGCAACGCACCACTGGGAGTATACTGCCGCCCTTGGAGCTTCTTATTGACGATGAAACACAGAAATTGCATCGGGATTGATATATAGTAGGCACAATGCCGAATTACTTCCAGGGGGGGGGGGGGGGCAATGCTTCAAACAGTCTGTATACGTGCCTTTCCTGAGAGGCCAGTATTAGACTGCGACGCACCACTATGTGTTTACTGTACCCTTGGAGCATCATATTGACGATGAAACACAGAAATTGCATCGGGATTGAATATAGTAGGCACAATGGCGACTTACGTCCAGGGGGAACAATGCTTCAAACAGTCTGTATACGTGCCGTTATAGAGAGGCCAGTATTAGAATGCGACGCACCACTGGGTGTTTACTGTAACATTTGGAGCTTCATATTGACGATGTAACACAGAAATTGCATCGGGATTGAATATAGTAGGCACAATGCCGACATACGTCCAGGGGGAGTAATGTTTCATACAGTCTGTATACGTGCATTTCCTGAGAGACCAGTATTAGATTGCGACGCACCACTGGGTATTTACTGCCACCCTTGGAGCTTCATATTGACGATGAAATACAGAAATTACAACGGTATTGATATATAGTAGGCACAATGCCGACTTACGTCCTGGGGGGGCATTTCTTCAAACAGTCTGTATACGTGCCTTTCCTGAGAGGCCAGTATTAGACTGCGACGCTCCACTGGGTGTTTACTGTAACCCATGGAGCTTCATATTGACGATGAAACACAGAAATTGAACCGGGATTGAATATAGTAGGCACAATGCCGACTTACGTCCAGGGGGAGTAATGCTTCAAACAGTCTGTATACGTGCCTTTCCTGAAAGGCCAGTATTAGATTGCGACGCACCACTGGGAGTTTACTGTAACCCTTGGAGCTTCATATTGACGATGAAACACAGAAATTGCATCGGGATTGAATATAGTAGGCGCAATGCCAGCTTACGTCCAGGGGGAGTTTTGCTTCATACTGTCTGTATACGTGCCTTTCCTGAGAGGCCAGTATTAGATTGCGACGCACCCCTGGGTATTTACTGCCACCCTTGGAGCTTCATATTGACGATGAAACACAGAAATTGCATCGGGATTGATATATAGTAGGCACAATGCCGACTTACGTCCTGGGGGGGCTTTTCTTCAAACAGTCTGTATACGTGCCTTTCCTGAGAGGCCAGTATTAGACTGCGACGCTCCACTGGGTGTTTACTGTAACCCATAGAGCTTCATATTGACGATGAAACACAGAAATTGCACCGGGATTGAATATAGTAGGCACAATGCCGACTTACGTCCAGGGGGGTAATGCTTCAAACAGTCTGTATACGTGCCTTTCCCGAAAGGCCAGTATTAGATTGCGACGTACCACTGGGTGGTTACTGTAACCCTTGGAGCTTCATATTGACGATGAAACACAGAAATTGCATCGGGATTGAAAATAGTAGGCGCAATGCCAACTTACATCCAGGGGAGCAATGCTTCAAACAGTCTGTATATGTGCTTTTACTGAGAGGCCAGTATTTGATTGCAACGCACCACTGGGAGTATACTGCCGCCCTTGGAGCTTCTTATTGACGATGAAACACAGAAATTGCATCGGGATTGATATATAGTAGGCACAATGCCGAATTACTTCCAGGGGGGGGGGGGGGCAATGCTTCAAACAGTCTGTATACGTGCCTTTCCTGAGAGGCCAGTATTAGACTGCGACGCACCACTATGTGTTTACTGTACCCTTGGAGCATCATATTGACGATGAAACACAGAAATTGCATCGGGATTGAATATAGTAGGCACAATGGCGACTTACGTCCAGGGGGAACAATGCTTCAAACAGTCTGTATACGTGCCGTTATAGAGAGGCCAGTATTAGAATGCGACGCACCACTGGGTGTTTACTGTAATATTTGGAGCTTCATATTGACGATGTAACACAGAAATTGCATCGGGATTGAATATAGTAGGCACAATGCCGACATACGTCCAGGGGGAGTAATGTTTCATACAGTCTGTATACGTGCATTTCCTGAGAGACCAGTATTAGATTGCGACGCACCACTGGGTATTTACTGCCACCCTTGGAGCTTCATATTGACGATGAAATACAGAAATTACAACGGTATTGATATATAGTAGGCACAATGCCGACTTACGTCCTGGGGGGGCATTTCTTCAAACAGTCTGTATACGTGCCTTTCCTGAGAGGCCAGTATTAGACTGCGACGCTCCACTGGGTGTTTACTGTAACCCATGGAGCTTCATATTGACGATGAAACACAGAAATTGAACCGGGATTGAATATAGTAGGCACAATGCCGACTTACGTCCAGGGGGAGTAATGCTTCAAACAGTCTGTATACGTGCCTTTCCTGAAAGGCCAGTATTAGATTGCGACGCACCACTGGGAGTTTACTGTAACCCTTGGAGCTTCATATTGACGATGAAACACAGAAATTGCATCGGGATTGAATATAGTAGGCGCAATGCCAGCTTACGTCCAGGGGAGCAATGCTTCAAACAATCTGTGTACGTGCCTTTCCTGAGAGACCAGTATTAGATTGCGATGCACCACTGGGTGTTTACTGTAACCCTTGGAGCTTCATATTGACTATGAAACACAGAAATTTCATTGGGATTGAATATAGTAGGCACAATGCCGACTTATGTCCAGGGGGAGTTATGCTTCAAACAGTCTGTATACGTGCCTTCCCTGAGAGGCCAGTAATGGATTGCGACGCACCACTGGGTGTATACTGCCACCCTTGGAGCTTTATATTGACGATGAAACACAGAAATTGCATCGGGATTGATATATAGTAGGCACAATGCCGAATTACGTCCAGGGGGGGGCAATGCTTCAAACAGTCTGTATACGTGCCTTTCCTGAGAGGCCAGTAGTAGACTGCGACGCACCACTGGGTGCTTACTGTACCCTTGGAGCTTCATATTGACGATGAAACACAGAAATTGCATTGGGATTGAATTTAGTAGGCTCAATGCCGACTTACGTTCAGGGGAGCAATGCTTCAAAGTGTCTTTATACGTGCCGTTACAGAGAGGCCAGTATTAGATTGCGACGCACCACTAGGTGTTTACTATAACCCTTGGAGCTTCATATTGACGATGAAACACAGAGATTGCTTCGGGATTGAATATAGTAGGCACAATGGCGACATACGTCCAGGGGGAACAATGCTTCAAACAGTCTGTATACATGCCGTTAAAGAGAGGCCAGTATTAGATTGCGACGCACCACTGGGTATTTACTGTAACCCTTGGAGCTTCATATTGACGATGAAACACAGAAATTCCATCGGGATAGAATATAGTAGATACAATGCCGACTTACGTCCCAGGGGAGCAATGCTTCAAACAGTCTGTATACGTGCCGTTACTGAGAGCGGGTGTTAGATTGTGACGCACCACTTGGTAATTACTGTAACTCTTCGAGCTCCATATTAACGATGAAACACAGAAATTGCATCGGGATTGAATATAGTAGGCAGAATGCCAACTTACGTCCAAAGGGAGTAATGCTTCAAACAATCTGTATACTTGCCGTTACTGAGAGGCCAGTATTAGAATGCGACGCACAACTGGGTGTTTACTGTAACCCTTGGAGCATCATGTTGACGATGAAACACAGAAATTGCATCGGGATTAAATATAGTAGGCACAATGCCGACTTACGTCCAGGGGGAGCAATGCTTCAAACAGTCTGTATACGAGCCTTTCCTGAGAGGCCAGTATTAGATTGCGACGCACCACTGGGTGTTTACTGTAACCCTTCGTGCTTCATATATACGATGAAACACAGAAACTGCATCGGGATTGAATATAGTAGGCATAATGCTGCCTTGCGTCCAGTGGGAGCAATGCTTCAATCAGTCTATATACGAACCGTGACTGAGAGGCCAGTATTAGATTGTGACGAACCACTGGGTGTTTACTGTAACCCTTGGAGCTTCATATTGACGATGAAACACAGAAATTGCATCGGGATTGAATATAGTAGGCACAATGCCTACTTACGTCCAGGGGGAGTAATGCTTCAAACAGTCTGTATATGTGCCGCTACTGAGAGGCCAGTATTAGATTGCGACGCACCACTGAGAGTTTACTGTAACCCTTTGAGCTTCATATTGACGATGAAACACAGACATTTCAACTTGATTCAATATAGTAGGAACAATGCCGATTTACGTCCAGGGGGAGTAACGCTTCAAACAGTCCGTATACGTGCCTTTCCTGAGGGGCCAGTATTAGATTGCGACGCACCACTGGGTGTTTACTGTAACCCTTGGTGCTTCATATTGACGATGAAACACAGAAATTGCATCGGGATTTAATATAGTAGGCACAATGCTGAGTTACGTCCAGGGGGAGCAATGCTTCAAACAGTCTGTATACGTGCCGTTACTGAGAGGCCAGTATTAGATTGCGGCGCACCACAGGGTGTTTACTGTAACCCTTGGAGCTTCATATTGACGATGAAACACAGAAATTGCATCGGGATTGAATATACTAGGCACAATGCCGACTTACGTACCAGGGGATCAATGCTTCAAACAGTCTGAATACGTACCGTTACTGAGAGGCAGGTATT